>NC_053024.1:150173727-150335615 GCF_003073215.2 Triticum urartu | reverse complement strand
CACAAAAATAACACCATGGCAATTCTGCTGAAAACAGCGTCAGTCCAGGTTAGTTCCATTCAAATCATGCAAGTTAGAGTCCAAAACAAGGGCAAAAGTGTTTGGAAAAGTAGATACGTTGGAGACGTATCAGGGATCCGCCAATTTTCTCTTTTCTCACACATGAGTATTTTACACGCTTCATCTGTGTTGTGTGTTTCCTCCGCCCAAGTTTCGATTTTTGCAGCAAAATTTTCTTTAGGCGCGCGATTTCAGAATTTATTCCTCTCACCACATCCCCACCCATCACATTTCCGCAGTATCTCCCCACCCTGCCCCCTCCCGGTAGTTCAAACCGCCGCCGCCGCAACCACAACTTCAACCACATCTACGTTCTGCCCGAGCCTTATCAATCTAGTTAGGTAACCCATCGTTCTCTATCATGGCCCTAGCCTGATTTCTTAAATGGCATCTGCGAAAAATCCTCATGCCTCCAAATCCCCACTGCCGCTACTCCAGGGCATCGCCGCGTAAGCCCAACCACATATCACATGGAGGTCGAGGAGCTCATGGCGATCAATGGCATGATGGCCGTTGTGCATGTTGTGTCGGGTGGTAGGTGCGACATATGCCAATGGGTGGCTTATCATTGTGGGAGCCAGTAAGACGTCGCCGGTGCCTGGAAACGGGATGAGGCGAAGACATGCACGCCAGCGAATCTTACCCAGCTTCGGAGCTCTCCATGGAGATAACACACCTACTGCTGCTCTACGGGGTCTCCGCATGATCACTAGATGGACAAGTAGCTACACAATGCTCCTTGAGCTGTTCGGTGGGAGGAGGAACAAGGGCACGGCTAGCTTGCTTCTTCTCCTCGTGTGGTGTTTAAAACTAGCAGGGGGTCCAACCCTTTGCATGGGTGCCCCGGGGGGTTTATATAGGCCTACCCCCCGGGGGTACAATGGTAATCCGACTGGGCGTGGGGCCCAGCCGTCTGTGACTGTGCTCGTCGGCTTCTGTGCCGACTGCTGGGGCCCGCCGGCTGCCAACTCCTTGGCGACAGACAGGCCCCACTGCCAAGGGTCTTGTCGGTGGCTGGTTATTGTTGCCTCAACCTGATGACGAGGGCTTCGTCGAGGTAAGCGTGGCTACAGTGCCGCCGTCCTGTGGGCGATCACTGTACACTTACCGCGTCTTGTCTCCTTAATGGGGCGTCTTCTTCGAGGGGGGAAGCGAGCCGGCTGCGGGGAGCCGGCCCCGTCTCGGGCCAACTGGGGGAGACCAGGCCGCCTTCGGTGTCTCTCTGCCCGAAGGGGCCCACCGCCCGTGGCCCGTACTGGTAGCCCGTCGTGGATGACATCAGGGTCAACATGGCAACAGTGCCGCGCCGGACGGGTCATGGCCACTCCGTACGGCGCACTGTGCCAGGCGTGCTCCGGGATTCGGGGGTGGCAGGCTTCACTGTAGCCACACCCCATCTCATCGCCGCTAGGTGGATGCAAACTTTGAGGGTACGGTCTCGACCGCTTTATGGGAGCCGGCTTCTTGGAGTCGGCCTTCTTGCGGCCGGCTTCTCGAAGTCGGCCCTCTCCAAAGCTTTCGTCATGAGGGCTAAAGTCGGGCAGCCTTCCGAAAGCCGGCCTGGGTGACAGCCAGCAAGGGGAAGGCGGCCCTATGTCTTGGATTCTCGAGAGCCGGACGGGCTCGTAATTTTTTCAGAAGGGCCAGGGGAAGCCGGCTAGGCTACCCATGGCTATTTACTCCGACATGTTGACCAGGAGGACCACCTCCCCTCCGCCGATGCCGACATGGGGTGGGCTCTGGTCAAGATGATGTGCCCCAGCAACTACCCTTAGGACTTACCAAGTATGAACTGACCAGTTCAATCTTACCAATACCAGTTGTAACGGCTATGTTTTGTACATACAATGTAATAAGCATGTTGTAGTAAACACGTCTAACTAGTTTTAGCTATTTTCCCTACCTTTTTATAGACAACTGGGCCATTCTCTGCTCTAGCAGCACCTGCCTTGCGATGTTTAACTTTGTCAATTTATTTTTATCAGTACCAGTTTCAATGGCCATACTAGGTTGTCTGTAGTTAAACATGCCTTGTTTATTTCGGTACTGCACACTGTGTGATGTTCAAGTATGAACTGTCCAGCTCAATTTCACCAATACCAGCTACAAACTTACAATACATGACTTAGGATGTTGTGAAGCATGTTGTAATTAACAATTGTATCAATTTTTTATCTGTCATTTGCTACCGTGCTACTCTTCACAATGAACATATCACTAGAGATGTTATTGTTTTATTTCCACTTGCTATTTTTGGTGGATGCTAACCCTATTGTAATTAACATGCATTTCCATGTACTTACGCAGGGCCATAATGGGTGATGCTATTGTTTGCCATCGAGGTTAGCTGCATCCCTTGTCTTATAGTATTTTATATCATTTGTACAATTGCAGTTTAGCTTGTAACATTTACTTGCTTCTTGTAGGTACACATGTCAGCGTCATTGATCCACGCTTCTACCCGGAGGAGCACCTCGCCTCCACCACCGCTGACTTGGGGCAGGCTCTGGCCCAGATGAAGTGCCCCAACAACTATCCCTCAGGACTTACCAAGTATGAACTAACTAGTTCAATCTTACCAATACCAGTGACAATGGCTATGTTTTGTACAGTTGATGTTTTCAGCGTGTTGTAGTAAACATGCCTAACCCATCTTAGCTATTTTCCCTACCTTTTTATAGACAACTAGGCCATTGTCGATGTCAAAACCGGCGGATCTCGGGTAGGGGGTCCCGAACTGTGCGTCAAGGCCGGATGGTAACAGGAGACAAGGGACACGATGTTTTTTACCCAGGTTCAGGCCCTCTCGATGGAGGTAATACGCTACTCCTCCTTGATTAATATTGATGATATGGGTAGTACAAGAGTAGATCTACCACAAGATCAAGGAGGCTAAACCCTAGAAGCTAGCCTATGGTATGATTGTTGTGTATGGAGTTGATTGCCTACGGACTACAACCCTCCGGTTTATATAGACACCGGATAGGGTTAGGGTTACACAGAGTCGGTTACAATGGTAGGAGATCTTGAATATCCACATCGCCAAGCTTGCCTTCCACGCCAAGGAAAGTCCCATCCGGACACGGGACGAAGTCTTCAATCTTATATCTTCATAGTCCAGGAGTCCGGCTGAAGGTATAGTCCGGCTACCCGAACACCCCCTAATCCAGGACTCCCTCAGTAGCCCCTGAACCAGGCTTCAATGAGACGAGTCCGGCACGCAAATTGTCTTCGGCATTGCAAGGCGGGTTCCTCCTCCAAGTCCTTCATAGAAGATTGTAAACACCAAGAGTAGTGTCCGGCTCTGCAAAATAAGCTTCCACATATTGCCATAGAGAGAATAATATTAACACAAATCAAATCTGCTGACGTATTCCGCAGTGCGTCATCACACTACAGCCAAGTCCTTTACTCGAATCGTTTTCACTTTTCCACCTCAGCATGTTTTGCGAGGCGGTTTCCTTGGCACGTCTTGTCAAAGTAGAGATCGTGTGCCCCCCTTTTACGGGATTCTCATCAATACGGACGTGGGTAACCCAATTGTGCCCGTTAGCATGTTTTCTTGATTAAAGGCGAGTCCCAAACGGTTACGGGGAGGGCTCCTGGTATTCAACCTCTTATAAAGAGACCAAGGCCTTACTCCTTTTTCCAATCTCAAACAAGTTCGCCCGTCGCCTCGAGTTCCAACACCCTAGGCTCCAGATTCTAGGCGCTTCAGACCTTCGACAATGTCCGGTTCCGACCTTCAAGGCCGATGGATGCCCTCCTCCGTCACGGAGGAGGACGTGCTAAAGTTGAGAGATGCTAAGTTCTTGACCGCCGAAATTTCGCATAGGTTGCCTGCTCAAAGGCAGGCTATTCCCAGTCCCCAGCCCAGTGAGAGCATAGTGTTCATGTCTCACTTCCTTCGGGGGTTAGGCTTCCCGATGGATCCCTTCGTTAGGGGGATGCTGTTTTATTACGGGCTGGAATTTCATGACTTAGCTCCGAAGTCCATCCTCCACATTTCCTCAATCATCGTTGTGTGCGAAGCGTTCCTCCGTGTTACTCCTCACTTCGGATTATGGCTCAAGACTTTTGGAGTGGAGCCGAAGATGATCGAGGGACGGTACGCAGAGTGCGGAGGCGCTGTCATAAGTAAGAATGCTGATGCTCCATGGCCCGAGGGCTCCTTTCAAGAGGAGCTCGGCTTGTGGCAACGAGAATGGTTCTATATCACCGCTCCCAGGAGCGCCAAGTGGGCGGCGCCTCCTGCCTTTCGCTCGGGTCCCCCATCACGGCTAGCGTCATGGGTCAACAAAGGATTAGATTGGGGGTTATCCAAAGACGTGCCCTTGTTGCAGGGCCGCATCAAGGATCTCTTAGAAAGAGACCTCAACCTGGTCAAGGTGACGCAGGTCATACTGATACGCCGAACACTGCCCGGCAAACGTCGCTCCCTTCGTCTGTGGGAGTTTAATCCGGAGGAACCACGAGCTCTCCATCATTTTATGGGCGCAACGCCCATGGAGATGTATAAACTGTTCTTCGGATCACAAATGATGTGTCCGGATTTGACCGAGGACGCAGGCCTAAGCTGCAATCGCCCGGATACCCAAGTAAGTAACCTTGTGCCCAGACCTACTATCCATATAATTGTCATAAACTTGCCCCTAAAAGAGTTGTCCTTTTAAACAGGAGTGGATAGCGAAGGCAAAGCTGATCAGGTGTCCGGCTCCCCTTCCCGAAACCAGGCCGGATCCCGTGCTTGTCAGGATGTTGAAGATAATGCCTTTGGAGGGAAGTAAGGGGAAGGACAAGGGAACTATGGCCTCCTCGAAGGAGGCTGCTCCGAAGGGAGGAACCGGCAATTCCTCTCCCAAGGGGAAGAAGAGGGCCGCCTCTGACGACCCGGAGACCATGGCCCCGAAGCGGGGGAGAAAATCCTCATCAGAGGGTCCGACGCCGGGGAGTTCCTCGGCCGAACTACGCCCTCAAAGGGATCAGCCCTCCAGCGAGCCGTAAGTAGAGAGAGGTTTTCCTTTTGAGGGATGAGAGAAATCCTTGATTTATATCTGAGAAGATTAACCGAAATTTTACCTTGTAGCTCGGACCTCAGCCCTTCTCAGCAGAGCTCGTCTTTGGGGGATCTTCTTCCGAAGATGATGGAGAGCGGGACGCCTCCCCCTGCCGTACCCCCTAGCGAGGCGGGCGACCCTGAGGTGTTGTTGCGCAGGGTTTCTCTGAATCCGGCAGGGGCGGGAGATAGCTATGTGGCCCCCCAAGGCTCTCCACGTCCGGCCTTCGAAAGGGGCCATAGGACAAGTCCGGCACCGTCAGGTGCTCGTACGGAGGAGCTAAAAATTCTGCTGGGGCGAGCTTCTATCTCAGAGGAGCACCGTGCATTGATGGGCACGGTGATTGAAAGGATTTCATCTGCAGAAAGCGGATTGGATGAGGCCGTCAAAAGTTTACTGACGGGTTTTGAGGTACGTTAGATAATGCACACTTTTGTCAGTTGCGCATAAGTAAGATGCGCCCTGTGTAGATAGTAGCCCCTGAGACTCTGCGCGTTGTCAAGAAATGATGGCATGCAGAGGATCATAATCCCAGGTCTAAGATGTCGCCTTTGAATGTAGGTGGCGAGGTGTTCGGAATCAAGCCGAACTGATGATGTGGCCGAACTAAAGTGGCAACTGGACGTGGCAGATGCCGACATCGCTCTTGTCAACAAGCGGCTTGATGAGGCTCAAGGTATGTAATTCTTCGGGCGGCATCAGGTAAGAGGAGCTTCATGCCAGTGTCTTACAATGTGTGTGCTTGACGCAGATGGTACGGCCGCCGTGGAGAATCTTAGGGCCGAACTTGCCCGAGCCAAGTAGCAAGCCAGAAAAAGCGATGCGGCTGCTGAGAAGGCCCTTGAAGAGCTGAGAGCCGAACAGGCTGCTCACTGCCGAAGCAAAGAAGAGATGGCTGAGATGGCCGAGAAGTTAAAGAGCGCTGCAGACCGTTGCAAACTTCTTGAGAAAGAAGACCGGGCGAGACAGACGGACTTAGAGAAGGCCGTTGCCGATGCCAAGGACGCTCGCTCTGCGATGAGAGCTGCGAAGGAGGAGCTGCCTCAGGCCGAACAGACTGCAGCTGGAAAGCCCTTTATGCTGCGGAGGAAGTTTTGTGATCCGAAGTTTGCTCCGTTGGACCGGGAGTGTGGAGAACACCTATCTGGATTTGGCAGCAAGTGCTGCTGATGCGACCGAACACTTTCGAGATCAGAAAGATCGCGAAGTGGAAAAGCTTTTCTCGTCGCAGTTTCACAATCCAGAGCGTCCACTGGCAGTGGATGATCGTTTGGCTCAATGGGCCGAACTGAATAGGTTGTCTAGACTCGCCATGAAGTTCGTCATGGGTCACCTGTGGCCGGGGAGATCGGAGCCAAAGAGTTATTTCAGCTTGGTGCAGCAATTCCTTGACGCGGTGCCGCGTATAAATGCAATGAAAAGGTCAGCATGCATAGAGGGCGCTAGGATGGCTCTTGCCCATGTTAAGACATACTGGGCAGAGATGGAGACCACCGTTGTTGCGTCCCGAGATTCGGACAAAAGCCGAGTACCCTCCGAGCACTATTTTCAGGAAGTTCTTGAAGGCGCTCGTGTAATAGAGACGCAGTGCCCGAAAGATGCTATGTTATGATAGTATATGTAATTATAAAGTAATATTTTGATAAACTGTAGTGGCCTTTTTTATACTTGTGCCTCCAAGTATTGGGAACACCTCCTGTGCGGCTGTTTTAAGATATATATATATATATATATATATATATATAGAATCTGAAAGATGGCAGTCGTTGGCTTCAGCCCCCACGCACATGTGCGGGGGTGCTCGCAGAAGACGCATTTTCACACTTAACCCAACGTCTTGGTCCTACAAAGGAGGTGATAGCGCAGCGGGCCAGGCAACCGGACTATAATGCTTTAACACTTTCACTTAGCCATAGGAGTTTGACAATGAGACTATTTAGGTAGCTCCTTGGTGGCAACTGCGCTCGTCCGAGTTCGGGGCGCGTATGTGCCTGACCGGGAAGCGGCCCTTCGTTAAAGCGGAGGAATCCGATAGATTCCGATAGGTCATCGAGTGGCTGACCAGTCTCACGCTACATCATGACAGTCAGTTTTCGGCTTTCTCTACTGAGGTGCTCGCCCGGCCGAACCGGGGCACAATCGCAGTAGTTCTCCTGGTGCTACCTTAGCCGATAGAGTGGAACGTAAGGTAGCCGAACTCAGGAGCCGGGCAACCCAACATTTGACCAAAGACATGATTCGGAGCTGATGCATATAATTCCAAAACTCGCCACGCCGAACACTCCCTAAGGTGTTCGGTCTTTATGAGTGCGGGCGAAACAACACTCTTTATTAAAAAAGCCCCTAGTGTCCAGGTACGTGCAAAAATTCTGACGCGGCCACATGCCAAGACGCCAGCCTCCTCCTTGGTTATATCAGAAAGAAAAAACCAGGGGATGTGTAGCAACAAGAGACAGTAAAAAAGGTTTATGCAGGGTCTTAATCTAAAAAGAATCCTTTAGGACGGGTCCTACCGCACGTCTGCGCCTGTGTCTCCGTTGTGCCGTATCCTAGATGGGCGCCGCACGACGTTCATCTGTAAAAGAGAGGAACTGAGTTGAAAATGGGTCGTGCCGAAAAAGTTTAAAATAAGCAAAGTATAAAGTAAGATATATAAGATTGAGCTTTATTGTCTCTTATTGTATATGCGTGGAGCCCCTAGTGCGGGGGTATATGGCTTCTAGGCCTGCATCAATGATGATTTTGCACCGAACTCGTCTATCCGCGTTCATGGTCTTGAATGACCTATTTCGATGTTTTTTTGGCCGGTGAGGCCATTTTGCTGTGGGGCTGTCAAAGCGGCCGCACAGTCCTCCGCTTGGGGAGGCGCACTTTAGTGCTTCCCCTTCAAAGAGATGATGCCTCGTGGACCGGGCATCTTAAGCGTGAAGAGATGCATAATGCGGTATTGCGTTAAAGCGAGCGAAAGCTTCGCGTCCCAGTAGTGCTTGATAGCGACTTGAGAACGGGACGATATGGAAGGTCAGCTTTTCGCGGCGGAAGTTATCGGCAGAGCCGAATATAACTTCGAGCCGGAGAAAACCCATACAATGGGTGTCCGGACCAGGTGTTACCCCTTGAAAGGAGGTTTTGCTGCGGCGGATTCTTGCTGGGTTTATCCCCATGTGATGGATTGTATCCTGATATATCAGGTTTAGTCCACTGCCGCCGTCCATAAGGACATTTGAAAACTGGAGTCCGCCAATTATTGGATCGAGTATCAAGGCAGTCCAGCCTGCATTCTTGATATTTCTAGAATAATCTAGCTGATCGAAGATGATTGGTTTTGACAACCAGTGGCGGGACCCTTTGGGGATAGGTCGTGTGGTGCGTACCTTTATGGGCGCCGCACGTTTTGTTATGTGAAGTTCAAGTTTTTTACTTCTTGTGGGAAGTTCTTTTGTTTCCTGGTGCTCTGCTTTTGGGGTTCGTCCTCGTCTTCGCTTGGTGTGTCGAGCCCCTTGTGTTCGGCATTGAGTCTGCCGGATTGTTTGAAAACCCAACAGTCTCTGTGGGTATGGTTAGCAGGCTTCCCGGGAGTACTGTGTATCTGACATATCCTGTCCAGGATTTTATTTAGGTTGGATGGATCGTCCCTGTTATCCTGGGGGGGGATTTTTCCTGATTTTGTCGTGAGCCTTTGAATCCGGCATTGACTGCCGTGCTCTTCGGACTTTTTTCCTTAGTCCAGCGACGGTCCTTGTTGCGTCGCGGTTTTCCGTTTCCATCCCTAGTTTCGGATGTACTTGGGTCGCTGGGGCTGCACTTGCCAACCAGCTGTCCTCTCCTGCACAAAAGCGGGTCATGAGGCTTGTTAGTGCGGCCATTGTTCTTGGCTTTTCTTGGCCGAGGTGTCTGGCGAGCCATTCGTCTCGGACGTTATGCCTGAAAGCTGCTAAGGCTTCGGCGTCCGGACAGTCGACTATCTGATTCTTTTTAGTGAGGAATCTATTCCAGAACTGCCGAGCTGATTCTCCGGGCTTGTTGAGTTATGTGACTAAGATCGTCTGCATCCGGAGGGCGGACATAGGTCCCTTGAAAATTTGCTCGGAAAGCATCCTCGAGCTCTTCCCAACTTCCAATTGTGTTTTCAGGAAGGCTTTTAAGCCAATGCCGGGCTGGCCCTTTAAGCTTAAGGGGTAAATATTTTATGGCGTGGAGATCATCTCCTCTAGCCATGTCTATGTGGAGGATATAATCCTCGATCCAGACTCCAGGGTCTGTTGTTCCATCATATGCCTCTATGTTTATGGGTTTGAATCCCTCTGGAAATTCATAGTCCAGGACCTCATCGGTGAAACATAGGGGGTGTGCGGCGCCCCTGTATTTGGGTGTGCCGGATTCTGATGATGGCTTTATTGCATTGCTTACGAGGGCTTGCTTTCTTGGCCCATAAATGGACCTAACTAGGCCATGATGCGAATCCTTAAGTGGGTCACATGCCGATTTAGGTGCGGCGCCGCTTGCCGCTTTATGGGGTCTTCTATCCAACCGTGTGGCTTTCTCATTTTTTGAATGCAAAGGGCGTCTAAGAGGCCTCTCGTCGGAATTCCCACGGCCAAGCACGCCCTTCTTTTCTGTGCATCCCATAGCTGGCTGTGCTAGTGTTAACTCGTATTTGATCTTGCCGATAGCCGCTCCGAGAGGCCTCTCACTCCTGTGCGAGGTACTTGTAACTGACCTTTAGCTGCCATGGCCTAATGCGCGTGAGTGGTGCTGCGTTTCGTCTGTTTGATGACGTCATCTGCGCGGCTTCTGCTTTTTCAGGCTGCATGCCCAGTGAGTAACCCCGTGCAACGAGTGCCGCCTCGTAGTGGACGACTCTCTCTGTCTGCATGTGTTGCGTCGCCGTGAGAGTTAGCATCTGCCGGGCGCCAACTTGAGCCCGCCGGTTGGGTCGTCGGCGTTGAGGTGGATGTTCCTGGTGCGTTTCTCTATCCATGGGTTGGCGCCTGTCGTCCTTCGAACGGTTGCCCTCTAACGCGCACTGCTCGTCGTGTCTCTCACCAAGCTCCACTACTTGCTTCCTTCATGCGGATCGGGGCGATATGTTTTAATCAGTATCCACAGGCGGCAGCTTGTGATAGTCTGGCATAGTCTTACTATCAGTGACGGCGTTGGCTCTGATTTCCACGTACTCTTCTCGGAGTGCGTCCGGGGTGTCCAAGGTCTTCTCCCTACAGCTGCTCCAATTCCCCTTTTTCTCCTCATGCGGCAGACTGAGTATCTAGTGGCGCTTTTGCCTCTGTTATCGGAGATACTTGCCACCAATGAGTATCGGAGCTACAATAGCTCGGTGGTGAGTGAGGTGGCTGGTCGCCATTCCTACAGCTCCTGATCTCGGTATCCCACCTCCTATCGCTATATGTGCGGCGTATGATCTGCGCGGCTGGTCTACATGCCAACTACATGCATCCAATGAATGTCTGAGTGTCTCATGGATCGAGATTGAGGACACGTTGTTTTAAAATTGTCGACAGTGGCTAACCAAGTGGGTGGTGGTGGGGTCTCTCTCAAAAGTCTATCGTCCATGTCCGTGAAAGAGGTCCTTGTGGCTCTCGCCATCCGTGATGCTCCGACTCGTCTCGGTGCCGCGCCAAGAGTGCGCGATCTCTCTCAGTAAAGAGAGAAGTGGCGGAGAGAAGTTCAGAGTATCGCCAAACAGGCGCGGGAGTGCTGAAACATGTGCGTGTCGAGCTGTCCGTGAACGCGCATTATTGTAGGAGTTCCGATCCGTGATCACCGACGCATTCTCGGATGACTGACGGCAGCAATCGGCTCGGATCGCATGGAGCGAGGCGGCGGAGTGGCTCGCCGCTGCGAGGAGGGATGGGGAGAGTCCGGATCCGCGGAGTCGTAAGTCTTCACCGAAAGGCGCTTTCAGGCGCGGGCCGGCGTTCGGCTCGATCGCCTTTGAGATCGCAGCCCCCGAGGGGGTTTGATGCTACACCTTCTCTATCCGTCGGGATTGACCGACCAAAACTGGCCTTCCCAAGATTAAGGGTCAAACTGGGTGGCTTTTTGCGGGCCTCCTGAGAGGACCTTATCTGTTCCGTGCGGTGCAGAGCAGACATCACTCGCCCCGCGCGACAGTGCGGCGAGCCTTAGGACACTGGCCGGCTGCTTGATGCGGCCTCCGATAGTCCGGGGGACCAGAGCTAGATCATCCTCAGATAGTGCGGCGCGCTTGGCCGTGGCTCGAGCCCGTCGAAGATCAAGTCTCCGCGGAGCTCGTGTAGTCCCGTCATGTAGTTTATTTAGGCTTCCAAACCTGACTTGATGGCCAGGGGCGTAGCTTTTCGATCTGCTCCAGGTGGCCAAGCGAATTGGCCCGCAGTGCGAAGCCGCCGAAGACGAAGATCTGTCCGGGGAGAAAAGTCTCACCCTGGACCGCATCGTTGTTGATGATCAAAGGAGCCATCGGGCCTAAAGGCGACGACACAGAGGAACTCTCAATGAAAGCACCAATGTCGGTGTCAAAACCGAGCGGATCTCGGGTAGGGGGTCCCGAACTGTGCGTCTAGGCCGGATGGTAACAGGAGACAAGGGACAACCGATGGTTTTACCCAGGTTCGGGCCCTATGGAGGTCAATCATCCTAGCTTGATTAAATCCACGATGATATGGGTAGTACAAGAGGGGACACTATGGTTTTACCCAGCCGGATAATCTAGTCCTGCTTTGATTGGAAGGTAAACCGAACGCACTACTTTCCGGCATACATGTAGACATATTGGAAGGGATACACTCCGGATATGTTACTGAGCCGCATAGAACGGGTCCTCCCCCGATGCGCGAGTCAGGAGGCTAAACTCTAGAGGACAAACTACCTACGTCCTGGCGTCGGTGATAATTGATTGATTGTTATATAGTTGATTGTCTACGAGGCTACAACCTCCGGTTTATAATTAGACAGCCGGATATGGAGCTTTACGGGATACAAGCTAAGAGTAGTCTAGCCTAGTTACAATGGTGTAGGAGATCGGATTGAATTACTAATCCGCATCGCCAGCTTCCTTCCACGCCAAGGAAAGTTCAATCCGGACACGGGCATCGAAAGTCCTTCCATATACTTGTATACATCGCAGTCCGTCTGGAGTCCTGGTGTCGAATAAGGTTATTAGTCACTGGGATGCGATAAACTGCGCCGGACGAGAGACACCTCCACACTACACCTCCATCGGACTTCCATTCATCAGCCAACACGAGTACGTACCATATAGTCTAGTTGGCCAGAACTCAAACAGATTAACATATACAGAAGAGTATACTTGTAAATCCTAACCAATCAATAACAATAAAGAGGAAAATTCATCGAGAAGATTCAAGAATAAGTATTCACGTACGAATCGGATCCAGAATGACTCGCGATTCCATACAGCACCAAACGAGAGTATCATAGGGTTCCATCCTCAAACAAAACACGAACTGCAAATGACGAAATTCGATGCGTGTTAAGCCATCTCGAAGATAGGATCTCCATGAAGAGAGGCCGGCTGTAAGGTATGAATCGCAGAAGCTTGATATTGAGATACAAAAAGAGAGCCGAGAGACCCATCTCGCCCTAACTCAATAATCCAGCGATTCGGACCCCTTTTCCGAGAAGGTCTTCGCCATTGCATAGTAACCATCACTCCAGCAACGCTGTGCGTGCAATCCAAAGGGCCCGGACTACTGGATGAGTGTGTCCGAAAAGCGCTCCCGGTGGGATTGACTTTCCTGCTGGTCTCGGCGACGAGCTCTATGCCAACGGATGGGCTTTATTCATGCTGGGGGAACAGGGCCGACAAGATTGGGATTCCGTTAGTTTACAAGAGACGGCAAGTTCTGCGTGGCGGGTTGCGAATTAGGTGGTGCTCCCCTGTAAATGGATGAGCAAAGACACTGTCACGCCGCGAAGCCTACCTTAGTGCGGCACTTCGAGGATAATACCCCTAATTATGCTCTATGGCTCCGACATGATCACTTGTTCTGATGCTTTGGGGTCACATGAGAGCTACACGCGGTGTGACCTTGTATAGTGGAGGAGCGAAGGGTTATGTCAGTGTTGCGAGCAGTTTGAGGGACCCCACGAAGCAAGGAGGGCGCGCCGGACCAAGCTTAGCGGCGGTCGGCGCTTCCCCCTCCACCCTCTGATCGTATGAGTCTGAGAGCTGAAACGTCTCTCTGATGACATGCAGACATAAGGGCCCCCACTCTCCCTGGATTCACGAGTCATCTCTGCGCGTGTGAGGATTAAATCACGTTCTACGATAAGATTGTTTACGTTCCCTTTCGGGACTCCCCGCTCAGCGTTGTACTAAATTGGCTGTTTACTTTCTCAAATACTCTTGGAGCGATAGCAACCAGACAGTCCGACGAGAGTTCTGAGGCGTGCGGACCTCTCGCCATCGTTCAACTCGGGCTATAGTCCCAATATAAAGATGAGGCCTCCTTACTATAGATATAGTGTGGTGAGATACTAGAAGGCCGCAAACATGACCTCGTGCTCCACCAACACAGTGAGCGAAGTAACGGGCTGGATGCCCTGGAGCAGTCTGCAACTCACTATTAGATAGGTTGGTGACTGACCGTATTTCATGTCGCTACATGCCTTAACTATCCCCAAAATTTTTCTTTGGCAGGTCGTGTGCACGGCAATAGCACACAGAGGGCCCGCCGGCCTGAGTGCGTTGTTCGAGCGAATGTTTGTGATTTTTTGGGGTCGTTTGGAGCGCTCTTACTATATGTATATGCCTGCTCTACAACCTCGCATCATGTATTTATATACTGGCGGGCATGTGGTACTCCTGCATCCAGATTCAGAAAAGTATCGTGACAAGCGCTCTCAACTCCCCATTGAGCACAACATCTCCCGGATGGCTGCTTCCAACGGGTTCTCCCGCCTCTCATCTACGAACGTACGTGCGTTGACATGAACTTAGATCTAGAATGCTTTCTCCCTCTAGCTGCTCTCGTCAGAGCCTCTATAGCAGGTCAACGCCGTGGCTAGGGAACGACTAGGAAGGAAATGTTCAGAATACACCTTGATTGCTACTGGGTCTACGTCCTTGGCTGATGGTCTACATGTGCACGATTACATGATGTTTCTAAAATATCTAGCTCAATCCGAAAGACTTGGCCGCTTTGGACGCATCATCCTCGAGACAGAATCTTGGCCCACAGGATAGTGGCATATCGGAACGGCAGTGCTGTGGCCATGCACTGTCGCCACTGTCATAAGGGCGGTAAGATACATATTGTCCTTCCCAACTTTGCGCACGCCACTGTTTGCCCTCCCTTTTGATAAGGTCCATGGTGCTGTATAAGCGTATCTACCGACAAACCAGCGAGCCCACTCTCTCACCAACCAGGCCCCTCGGATGGGCTCTCTGGAATGATCCTCCTGGGAAACCGTAGCCCACTTTATCGCTGTGCGGAACGAGATTGGAGATACTTTGGTTTGCCTCTGTGCATTCACTTTCCAAAATACTTTCTCGGTCCTGACAAGAACAACCCTTGCCGACGAGTGTTGTAGTGCGGTCAATATTTTGCCGTATCCTCATTCGGAGGTACTGCCTTTGCGACCTCTACGTTCTCCTATTGAGCGATAACTCGATGGTATTCTGAAGTGGGCATTCAGTTGGATGGCATACTATTCAACATTATGTCTGGTAATAGTGAACTAATGGACTCGGGTTGGATTGCACCTAAATTCCTCCCGATGGCCATCATATTAACATCTCTGGACGATATTTTCAATTGTGAAGCTGATAGCATTCGTTCACTTTGGCTTTCACGATGAGCCTGTGAGAAGTCCATGCGCACATCTGCCGCACTCAAAGTCATCCCAATAAATAAGATGGATAACATTCGTCTCGCCTCACAGAACTAATCATTAGGCAAGCCCGTTATGCGCCTCGGTAGAGACGGTGCGTCCTCTTATCAATGAGGATTACTGCTATGGCTTTATAAGAAGATTCTAGGTCTCTGAAAACGTGTCGTGCATTCATCTTTCTAGTCAACTTGAGCATCTTTACATCTAGATGGCAATGTGCATCAACATGCAGTTGGTAAAAAATATTGTCCCATTTGGAGGCATGTTGCATATATAAGCTTCTCACAAACCCAGAACTCCTCTCTCAACAAAACAAGGACCTCAATGCTCTGTGGTACAGATAGGGAAAACTCGTTGTCAGCACTTTCTAGATTGATACACGTGTCATCATCGTCTCTGTCGCGTCCTTCTTGGTGTTCTCATATATGGATTCCATGTGTAACGACATCACCAACTCAATCAATGCTGGTGTCGATGATGTTAAATTTTTAGTGGCGAATTCTTCTTGGGCGATGCATCATACATATTAATACACGATTCTATACATTCGATGAGTGTCATCTTACCTAGCTCATTTATGTTATTGCTTTATAATTACAAGAGAATAATTGCAATCTGACAGAGTCGCCACATAAGCGATCCATATGACATGCAAACCAAGAATTGTGGTCTAGAACAAATTCATTATCTACTTGTAAGTGTTTTGAGGAGTTTTGGCTCATCACTATTCATCCCGAGGTCCCCCATTTTTTAAGCACAAATGAGCCGATTTAATGAAGAACACTGTAGTAAACACACCAACCTTCCGCGAGCCACTTCACTCGCGCGCATAACTCACGGTGTATTTGTACTCAGTCTACTCTAGAGTTTTCTTCAAGGACTGAGCTCTTTACAATTCCGGCATAATGAGCAGTGACGTTTAATAAATGCTCTAGTGAAATGATACTTAGGCGTCCTATACCTATGTTCATATGGCAACTACGCGTGCGTCATATGCAGGTGTCGTCCGTGTGGTAGAACTCTTTTTCTGCTACCCTAGTTCTGGATGGCAGTCGTGTGTTGGGTGGCGATGTGTAGAGTGGCATTATCGTCAATTTCAACAAAGCTTTCACAACAGGTCCTATACGATTTTCGGGTTTCTCTCAGGCAAGGTTCCTAGGAGGATGCGAGTCGTTTCATCCTCTCCGAGATGTGGCACGGATTTATTGTCGCATAGTCCCTCGCTTCCATTCGACTTTCAATTTTTGTCTCTAGTTGGACATTCCTCAGTCGAGCGGACTGGTGAGTCGTCCTTGTGTGTCTCCATACTTGTCTGGAAAATTTTTTTGGCGATTCTGTTGGTGAAACATCTGTTCTTTATACATATTAATTGGAGGTTTATTACAAATTGCAAATCTTTTTTATGGTCGCAATACACATCTCACAAATTGTTTGACGACTACACGGACAATAGCTCTACTAACCGGTAGACTTGGGCACCTGTCTAATATATATTCGTGGCCATTGAGCCCGTGGAAAATTTATCTCCATAATCTGGTCGTTTTAAGTTGCGCGAGGAACTCGGCAATAGAAGGCTCTGCTCTCTGGTGCTCCGTGCTCTGCCTCCGTCCTCGCTATAGTGATCTGAGACGGATCAGGCACTGTGCCAGTGACTAACAGACAATGAGACTCACTGAGACATCTCTCATAGCTCAATCTATATATCTGAGTCTAGAGCATGTCGTGTGGTTCAGAATATATACTGAATTTTATGGGCACATAAAATGGACACTCTTAGACAACACTCTCTAATTTAATCGTATCATACACTGTCCCAATACGACAAATCTCTCCATAATATAACTTCCAAAAATTTAAACACTCAACACTCCATTTGTTCATATGTTGTAACTACTGAGCACGACAAAATTTCGCAATCACAAGTATCCAGCAGAGCAACAGTTAATACTCTCATTTCGTCCCGAAAGTGAGGGCGTTCCCTACCGAAACATTAGGACATTGTTCGTTAAGCCTTTGGTTTGTGATAGCTTACACCCACACTACCCCAAATGGGACAAAAATTTACCACGGCATGTTGATGCCGCTCCATGATAGCATGCCAAGTTTCATGAATTTCAACGTGTTTTGGATTTACTAGAATTTAAAAACCAGGTATCTCAATGTTTGTGCGAGTGACGGTGGCAGGGTGTTTGACATTCATTCCCATTTCTTGCATGGGACCTAAGCATGCAACCAAGGACACAATTTGAATTTTCAACCAATTTATATGCATTAGAGCATGTGCATGTAGTTCAAATTTGAATTATGCACATAAATGCATAGAAAACTCAGTTAATGTATAAAAATGTCCAAACGAAGCCCGAAAAAATTCCTAAAATTAACACAACACTCATGTTGTTCTATGTTGACACTAGAAAAATTTGAAATCAAGAAGAGGCAACGATATCGTTCTTTCGTCCAGAAAGGTGAAACATTCCCTACCATAACCATGAGGCTTGTTGTGAGAAGCTCTGGCTTTGTGAGAAGCTTATACCCCCAACATGCCCCAATGGGACAACTCATTCTTTCATATCCACAGCCTCTCTTGCATTGCCACCTGGCTCACCGTCCCTCAGCCATGGCGATCCAAGTCGTCACAGAAACTGCTTCACGAGCAACGACTCTGTGTGCAACTTCTCAATCTAGAGATATTTAAAGACCAGTATCCTCAATAGTGTAGCTCGCCCCTCGGAGCCACCGGGTGGCACCGCGGCGGTACGTTTCGCCCTCTCATTGGTCATTTCTCGGCAGTCCACGGGATCCTTCAGCATGTAGACTCGCGAGGCAGCACCCTCGGCGACACTTTTGACACCAGAATCTCTACTGACCTGCCACTGGAGAATGTGCATGTGTCAAATGATCTGACTGTGACGCACATGATGCCAGGTACGAGATCCAAGGGTGCCCACTACTGTGTCCATACAACGGTCAATTCACCGCGTACACCCCCGATATTCCAACAATCCCAAAAATTGGACACAAAACACTCGTGTTTGGTGCCGTTCCTGTCAGCATCGAGCGAAACATTTTCGAACAAGTGAGGAAGACGCGCAGACAACACTGTGGTCCTTCACTCGCTCTCGCCTGAGCACGGGCACACTCTCTCCCTAACCGAAACACATCAGGCCTTGTTTGAGATGGCTGTGGTTGCGAAGAAGGGGCTTTGATACCCGCACAATCCTCACACCAATAGTAGTCCACAAAATAATTATACATGTTCAGACTCCTGTGTCATTGTGCACCGATAGGGTCCCTGGTTCTCATCGATGTCACTGATTCAAATTTTATAACGCATCGAATTCTGTTATGATATCGATCAAGTTCATAATTCTCATACGCAGCATTTTTCGCGATATCTCACGTCGTATAGAATTTTAAAACCATGTATCTCAGCGCCGAGCGACAGTGTCAAGGTGTTTGACATTCATTCTCATTTCTTGCATGTGACCTAAGCTTGCAACCAAGGACACAATTGATTTTGCAACCCGTTTTTATGCATGGAGCATGTGCATGTAGTTCAATTTTGAATTATGCACATAAATGCCTAGAAAACTCAGTTAACGTATAAAAATGTCCAAACGATCCCCGAAAAATCCAAAATTTAACAAACACTCTGTTGTTCTATGTTGACACGGAAAATTGAAGTAAGAAGAGGATTGATACGTCTCCAACGTATCTATAATTTTTGATTGCTCCATGCTATATTATCTACTGTTTTGGACTATATTGGGCTTTATTTTCCACTTTTATATTATTTTTGGGACTAACCTATTAACCGGAGGCCCAGCCCAGAATTGCTGTTTTTTTGCCTATTTCAGTATTTCAGAGAACAGAATATCAAACGGAGTCCAAACGGAATAAAACCTTCGGGAACGTGATTTTCTCACCGAACGTGATCCAGGAGACTTGGACCCTACGCCAAGGCATCAGAGAGGCGGTCACGAGGGTGGGGGCGCCCCCCCTAGGGCGCGCCCCCTGCCTCGTGGGCCCCTCGGCTCCACCGACGTACTCCTTCCTCCTATATATACCTACGTACCCCCAAACGATCAGAACAGGAGCCAAAAACCTAATTCCACCGCCGCAACTTTCTGTATCCACGAGATCCCATCTTGGGGCCTGTTCCGGAGCTCCGCCGGAAGAGGGCCGTCATCACGGAGGGCTTCTACATCATCATAGCCTCTCCGATGAAGTGTGAGTAGTTTACCTCAGACCTTCGGGTCCATAGTTAGTAGCTAGATGGCTTCTTCTCTCTTTGTATCTCAATACAAAGTTCTCCCCCTCTCTTGTGGAGATCTATTCGATGTAATCTTCTTTTTGCGGTGTGTTTGTTGAGACCGATGAATTGTGGGTTTATGATCAAGTCTATCTATGAATAATATTTGAATCTTCTCTGAATTCTTTATGTATGATTGGTTATCTTGCAAGTCTCTTCGAATTATCTGTTGGTTTGGCCAACTAGATTGGTAGTTCTTGCCTGGGAGTCCTGGATTTAGGGGGTGTTCGGGTAGCCGTACTATACCTTCAGCCGGACTCCAGGACTATGAAGATACAAGATTGAAGACTTCGTCCCGTGTCCGGATGGGACTTTCCCTTGGCGTGGAAGGCAAGCTTGGCGATGCGGATATTCAAGATCTCCTACCATTGTAACCGACTCTGTGTAACCCTAACCCTATCCGGTGTCTATATAAACTGGAGGGTTGTAGTCTGTAGGCAATCAACTCCATACACAACAATCATACCATAGGCTAGCTTCTAGGGTTTAGCCTCCTTGATCTCGTGGCAGATCTACTCTTGTACTACCCATATCATCAATATTAATCAAGTAGGAGTAGGGTTTTACCTCCATCGAGAGGGCCTGAACCTGGGTAAAAGACATCGTGTCCCTTGTCTCCTGTTACCATCCGGCCTAGACGCACAGTTCGGGACCCCCTACACGAGATCCGCCGGTTTTGACACCGACATTGGTTCTGTCATTGAGAGTTCCTCTGTGTCATCGCCTTTAGGCCCGATGGCTCCTTTGATCATCAACAACGATATGGTCCAGGGTGAGACTTTTCTCCCCGGACAGATCTTCTTCTTAAGCGACTTTGCTCTGCGGGCCAATTCGCTCGGTTGACATCCGCGGAGACTTGATCTTCGACGGGCTCGAGCCACGGCCAAGCGCGCCGCACTATCTCGAGGGGCATGATCTAGCTCTGCCCCCGGACAGTGTCCTGGAGGCCGCACACGCATCGGTTCCGACCCCTAACTCGGAGCCTATTGCGCCAATTGAGGATGAGCGGTTGGACGTCACCTCGGGGGCTGCGATCCCGAAAGCGATCGAGCCAAACACTAGCCCCGCACTCTGCACGACCCGTGACTCCGAGGATCCAGACTCCTCCCCGGACTCCGAACCCCCCGCGCCCCTGCCAATCGAATCCGATTGGGCGCCGATAATGGAGTTCACCGCCATAGACATCTTTCAGCACTCGCCTTGTGGCGATATCCTGAACTCTCTCAAGTCTCTCTCCTTATCAGGAGAGCCCTGGCCGAACTACGGTCAGCGAGGATGTGATACGGACGATGAAGAAATTCAAAGCCCACCCACCACCCACTGGGTAGCCACTGTCGACAATTTAAACGACGTGCTCAACTTCGGCTCCGGAGACATCGACAGCATGGATGACGATGCAGGAGATACCGACGAACCAACGCCCATAGGGCATTGGACAGCCACCTCATCTCACGATGTGTACATGGTGGATACCCCTAAAGGAAGCGACAACGAGGAAAAAGGGGATGGGACGGGAGATCGACCCCCAAAAAGCAATCAAAGCGTCGGCGTAAACGCCGACCCAAGCCCCGCCTCGACAAAAACCCAGCCATAGAGCAGGACGAGCCGGTAGACGACGAGCAGGCCTTAGAGCAACCGTCCGAACAGGGCAACACGGATAGAGAAACCGAACATCCCTCCTCCGACGAAAACGGCATTCCGGACGACCTCACGCCGAATAAACTTATGGAGCAGAAGAATCTCCACGACAGGCTCGTTGCAACTGCACGTAGCCTAAAAAAGCAGAAGCAGAAGCTAAAAACAGCGGAAGATGCACTCCGGATTAGATGGAGCAAAGTAATCAATACCACAGATAAGTACGGCGACAGTCGCCGCACTAAAAGCTATCCGAAAAGAAAGCTACTGCCTGAATTCGACGAAGAGGCCCTAGAGCCCTCGCATTCAAAAAATGAAAAAGCCACACGGTCAGATAAACGACCCCATAAAGCGGCAAGCGGCGCCGCACCTAAATCGGCATGCGACCCACTTAAGGATTCGCATCATGGCCCAGTCATGTCCATTTATGGGCCAAGAAAGCAAGCTCTTGTAGGCAACGCTATGAAGCCATCATCAGAATCCGGCACACCCAAATACAGGGGTGCCGCACACCCTCTATGTTTCACCGATGAGCTCCTGGACTATGAATTCCCAGAGGGATTCAAACCCGTAAACATAGAGGCATATGATGGAACAACAGACAATGGAGTTTGGATCGAGGATTATATCCTCCACATACACATGGCTAGAGGAGATGATCTCCACGCCATAAAATACCTACCCCTTAAGCTTAAAGGGCCAGCCCGGCATTGGCTTAAAAGCCTTCCCGAAAACACAATTGGAAGCTGGGAAGAGCTCAAGGATGCTTTCCGAGCAAACTTTCAAGGGACCTATGTCCACCCTCCGGATGCAGACGATCTTAGTCACATAACTCAACAACCCGGAGAATCAGCTCGGCAGTTCTGGAATAGATTCCTCACTAAAAAGAATCAGATAGTCGACTGTCCAAACGCCGAAGCCTTAGAAGCTTTCAGGCATAACGTCCGAGATGAATGGCTCGCCAGACACCTCGGCCAAGAAAAGCCAAGAACAATGGCCGCACTAACAAGCCTCATGACCCGCTTTTGTGCAGGGGAGGACAGCTGGTTGGCAAGGTGCAGCCCCAGCGACCCAAGTACATCCGAAACAAGGGATGGAAACGGAAAACCGCGACGCAACAAGGACCATCGCTGGACTAAGGACAAAAGTCCGAAGAGCACGGCAGTCAATGCCGGATTCAAAGGCTCACGACAAAATCAGGAAAAATCGCCCCCCCCCCAGGATAACAGGGACGATCCATCCAACCTAAATAAAATCCTGGACAGGATATGTCAGATACACAGTACTCCCGGGAAGCCTGCTAACCATACCCACAGAGACTGTTGGGTTTTCAAACAATCCGGCAGACTCAATGCCGAACACAAGGGGCTCGACACACCAAGCAAAGACGAGGACGAACCCCAAAAGCAGAGCACCAGGAAACAAAAGAACTTCCCACAAGAAGTAAAAACAGTGAACTCACTTCACATAACAAAACGGGCGGCACCCATAAAGGTACGCACCACACGGCCCATCCCCAAAGGGTCCTGCCACTGGTTGTCAAAACCGATCATCTTCGATAAGCTAGATTATTCTAGGAATATCAAGAATGTAGGCTGGACAGCCTTGATACTCGATCCAATAATAGGCGGACTCCAGTTTTCAAATGTCCTTATGGACGGCGGCAGTGGACTAAACCTGATATATCAGGATACAATCCAGCACATGGGGATAAACCAGCAAGAATCCGCCGCAGCAAAACCTCCTTTCAAGGGGTAATACCTGGTCCGGACACCCATTGTATGGGTTTTCTCCGGCTCATAGTCACATTCGGCTCTGCCGATAACCTCCGCCGCGAAAAGCTGACCTTCCATATCGTCCCGTTCTCAAGTCGCTATCAAGCACTACTGGGACACGAAGCTTTCGCTCGCTTTAACGCAATACCGCATTATGCATCTCTTATGCTTAAGATGCTCGGTCCACGAGGCATCATCTCTTTGAAGGGGAAGCACTAAAGTGCGCCTCCCCAAGCGGAGGACTGTGCGGCCGCTTTGACAGCCCCATAGCAAAATGGCCTCATCGGCCAAAAAACTTCGAAATAGGTAATTCAAGAACACGAACGCGGATAGACGAGTTCGGCGCAAAATCATCATTGATGCAGGCCTAGAAGCCATATACCCCCGCACTAGGGGCTCCATGCATATACAATAAGAGACAATAAAGCTCAATCTTATATATCTTACTTTATACTTTGTTTATTTTAAAAAATTTCGGCACGACCCGTTTTCAACTCAGTTCCTCTCTTTTACAGACCAACGTCGTGCGGCGCCCATCTAGGATACGGCACAACGGAGACACAGGCGCAGATGTGCAGTAGGGACCCGTCCTAAAGGATTCTTTTAAGATTAAGACCCTGCGTAAACCTTTTTTACTGTCTCTTGTTGCTACCCATCACCTAGTTTTTCTTTCTGATATAACCAAGGAGGAGGCTGGCGTCTTGGTATGTGGCCACGTCAGAATTTTTGCACGTACCTGGACAATAGGGGCTTTTTTAATAAAGAGTGTTGCTTCGCCCGTACTCATAAAGACCGAACACCTTAGGGAGTGTTCGGCGTCGCGAGTTTTGGCATTATATGCATCAGCTCCGAATCATGTCTTTGGTCAAATGTTGGGTTGCCCGGCTCCTGAGTTCGGCTACCTTACATTCTGCTCTATCGGCTCAGGTAGCACCAGGAGAACTACTGCGATTGTGCCCCGGTTCGGCCGGGTGAGCACCTCAGTAGAGAAAGCCGAAAACTGACTGTCATGATGTAGCGTGAGACTGGTCAGCCACTCGATGACCTATCGGAATCTATTGGATTACTCCGCTTTAACGAAGGGCCGCTTCCCGGTCGGGCACATACGCGCCCCGAACTCGGACGAGCGCAGTTGCCACCAAGGAGCTACCTAAAGAGTCTCATTGTCAAACTCCTATGGCTAAGTGAAAGTGTGAAAGCATTATAGTCCGGTTGCCTGGCCCGCTGCGCTATCACCTCCTTTGTAGGACCAAGACGTTGGTTTAAGTGTGAAAATGCGTCTTCTGCGAGCACCCCTGCACTATGTGCGTGGGGGCTGAAGCCAACGACTGCCATCTTTCAGATTCTGTATATATATATATATCTTAAAACGGCCGCACAGGAGGTGTTCCCAATACTTGGAGGCACAATTATAAAAAAGGCCACTACAGTTTATCAAAATATTACTTTATAATTACATATGCTATCATAACATAACATCTTTCAGACACTGCGTCTCTATTACATGAGCACCTTCAAGAACTTCCTGAAAATAGTGCTCGGAGGGTACTCGGCTTTTGTCCGAAACTCGGGACGCAACAACGGTGGTCTCCATCTCTGCCCAGTATGTCTTAACACGGGCAAGAGCCATCCTAGCACCCTCTATGCATGCTGACCTCTTCATTGCATTTATACGCGGCACCGCGTCAAGGAATTGCTGCACCAAGCTGAAATAACTCTTCGGCTCCGATCTCCCCGGCCACAGGTGACCCATGACGTACATCATGGCGAGTCCAGACAACCTATTCAGTTCGGCCCATTGAGCCAAACGATCATCCACTGCCAGTGGACGCTCTGGATTGTGAAACTGTGACCAGAAAAGCTTTTCCACTTCGCGATCTTTTAGATCTTGAAAGTGTTCGGTCGTATCAGCAGCACTTGCTGCCAAATCTAGATAGGTGTCCTCCACACTCCACATCCGGTCCAACGGAGCAAACTTCGGATCACAAAACTTCCTCCATAGCATAAAGGGCTTTCCAGCCGCAATCTGTTCGGCCTGACGCAGCTCCTCCTTCGCAGCTCTCATCGCAGAGCGAGCGTCCTTGGCATCGGCAACGGCCTTCTCTAAGTCCGTCTGTCTCGCCCGGTCTTCTTTCTCAAGAAGTTTGCAACGGTCTGCAGTGCTCTTTAACTTCTCGGCCATCTCTTCTTTGCTTCGGCAGTGAGCAGCCTGTTCAGCTCTCAGCTCTTCAAGGGCCTTCTCGGCAGCCGCATCGCTTTTTCTGGCTTGCTCCTTAGCTCGAGCAAGTTCTGCCCTAAGATTCTCCATGGCGGCCGTACCATCTGCGTCAAGCACACACATTGTAAGACACTGGCATGAAGCTCCTCTTACCTGATGCTGCCCGAAGAATTACATACCTTGAGCCTCATCAAGCCGCTTGTTGACAAGCGCGATGTCGGCATCTGCCACGTCCAGTTGCCGCTTTAGTTCGGCCACATCATTAGTTTGGCTTGATTACATTCAAAGGCGACATCTTAGACCTGGGATTATGATCCTCTGCGTCCCGTCATTTCTTGACAACACGCAGAGTCTCAGGGGTTACTATCTACACAGGGCGCATCTTACTTATGCGCAACTGACAAAAGTGTACATTATCTAACGTACCTCAAAACCCGTCAGTAAACTTTTGATGGCCTCATGCAATCCGCTATCTGCGGATGAAATCCTTTCAATCACCGCCCATCAATGCACGGTGCTCCTCTGAGATAGAAGCTCGCCCCAGAAGAATCTTTAGCTCCTCCGGCCAAGCACCAGACGGGGCCGGACTTGTCCTATGGCCTCTTTCGAAGGCCGGATGTGGAGAGCCTTGGGGGGCCACATAGCTATCTTCCGCCCCTGCCGGATTCAGAGAAACCCTCCGCGACGACACCTCAGGGTCGCCCGCCTCGCTAGGTGGTACGGCAGGGGGAGGCGTCCCGCTCTCCATCATCTCCGAAAGAAGATCCCCTGAAGACGAGCTCTGCTGAGAAGGGCTGAGGTCCGAGCTAGAAGGTAAAATTTCGGTTAATCTTCTCAGATATAAATCAAGGATTTCTCTCATCCCTCAAAAGGAAAACCTCTCTCTGCTTACGGCTCACTGGAGGGCTGATCCCCTTGAGGGCGTAGGCCGGCCGAGGAGCTCCCTGGCGTCGGACCCTCTGACGAGGATTTTCTCCCCCGTTTCGAGGCCATGGTTTCCGGGTCGTTAGAGGCGGATCTCTTCTTCCCCTTAGGAGAGGAATTGTCGGTTCCTCCCTTCGGAGCAGCCTCCTTTGAGGAGGCCATAGCTTCCTTGTCCCCTTACCCCTCCAAAGGCATTATCTCCAGCATCCTGACCAGCACAGGATCCGGCCTGGTTTCAGGGAGGGGAGCCGGGCACCTGATCAGCTTTGCCTTCGCTATCCACTCATGTTTAAAAGGACGGCTCTTTTAGGGGCAAGTTTATGACAATTATACGGATAGAAGGTCCAGGCACAATGTTGCTTACTTGAGTATCTGGGCGATTGCAGCTTAGGCCTGCGTCCTCGGTTAAATCCGGACACATCTCTTGTGATCCGAAGAACAGTCTATACATCTCCGTGGGCGTTGCTCCCATAAAGTTCTGGAGAGCTCGCGGTCCCTCTGGATTAAACTCCCACACGCGAAGGGGGCGACGTTTGCCGGGCAATATTCGGTGAATCAGCATGACCTGCATCACCTTGACCAAGATGAGGTCTCCTTCCAAGAGATCCTTAATTCAGCCCTGTAATAGGGGCACGTCTTTGGGCAAGCCCCAATCTAACCCTCTGTTGACCCATGACGCTAGCCGTGATGGGGGACCCGAGCGAAAGGCAGGAGGCGCCACCCACTTGGCGCTCCTGGGAGCGGTGATATAGAACCATTCTCGTTGCCACAAGCCGAGCTCCTCTTGAAAGGAGCCCTCAGGCCATGGAGCATTAGGATTCTTACTTATGACAGCGCCTCCGCACTCTGTGTGCCGTCCCTCGATCATCTTCGGCTCCACTCCAAAAGTCTTGAGCCATAATCCGAAGTGAGGAGTAACACGGAGGAATGCTTCACACACAACGATGAATGAGGAAATGTGGAGGATGGACTCCGGAGCTAAGTCATGAAATTCCAGCCCGTAATAAAACAGCAGCCCCCTCACGAAGGGATCTATCGGGAAGCCTGACCCCCGAAGGAAGTGAGACATGAACACTACGCTCTCACCGGGCTGGGGACTGGGAATAGCCTGCCTTTGAGCAGGCAACCTATGCAGAATTTTGGCGGTCAAGAACTTAGCCTCTCTCAACTTTAGCACGTCCTCATCCGTGACGGAGGAGGGCATCCATCGCCTTGAAAGTCGGAACCGGACATTGTCGAAGGTCCGAAGCGCCTGGAATCTGGAGCCTAGGGTGTTGGAACTCGAGGCGACGGGCGAACTCGTTTGAGATTGGAAAAAGGAATAAGGCCTTGATCTCTTTATAAGAGGTTGAATACCAGGAGCCCTCCGCGTAACCGTTTGGGACTCGCCTTTAATCGAGAAAACATGCTAACGGGCACGATGGGGTTACCCACGTCCGTATTGATGAGAATCCCGTAGAAGGGGGGGCACACGATCTCTGCTTTGACAAGACATGCCAAGGAAACTGCCTCGCAAAACATGCTGAGGTGGAAAAGTGAAAACGATTCGAGTAAAGGACTTGGCTGTAGTGTGATGACGCACTGTGGAATACGTTAGCAGATTTGATTTGTGTTAATATTATTCTCTCTATGGCAATATGTGGAAGCTTATTTTGCAGAGCCGGACACTACTCATGGTGTTTACAATATTCTATGAAGGACTTGGAGGAGGAACCCGCCTTGCAATGCCGAAGACAATTTGCGCGCCAGACTCGTCTTCATTGAAGCCTGGTTCAGGGGCTACTAAGGGAGTCCTGGATTAGGGGGGTGTTCGGGTAGCCGGACTATACCTTCAGCCGGACTCCTGGACTATGAAGATATAAGATTGAAGACTTCGTCCCGTGTCCGGATGGGACTTTCCTTGGCGTGGAAGGCAAGCTTGGCGATGCGGATATTCAAGATCTCCTACCATTGTAACCGACTCTGTGTAACCCTAACCCTATCCGGTGTCTATATAAACCAGAGGGTTGTAGTCCGTAGGCAATCAACTCCATACACAACAATCATACCATAGGCTAGCTTCTAGGGTTTAGCCTCCTTGATCTCGTGGTAGATCAACTCTTGTACTACCCATATCATCAATATTAATCAAGTAGGAGTAGGGTTTTACCTCCATCGAGAGGGCCCAAACCTGGGTAAAAAACATCGTGTCCCTTGTCTCCTGTTACCGTCCGGCCTAGACGCACAGTTCGGGACCCCCTACCCAAGATCCGCCGGTTTTGACACCGACAGGCACCTCGTGAGGTAACCCGCCTTGATTTCTCCGCCTCCTCGTGAGCCAGCCTAACGAGGCCGTGCCTGAGGAAGCTCCGTGTCGTCCGCCCCGCGAGGCTTGGCCCCTCGCGAGGTTCTTGAGTTTGTGTTGGTGAAGATGGGCCATGCTGGGCCCCCTTTTGAGCCACGCCGCAGGCCGCAGGTAGGCAAGTCTGGGGACCCCCGTTCCCAGAACACCGATAGTAGCCCCCGGGCCCAAGGTGCGCCCGGACTTGGCCGTGCAGGGAGGCGGAAGGGCAAGAGCGAAGCGCCGCGGGCCCTAATAGCCTGCGGCCTTGGGCGCCGCGTGGCGGTTGACTGGACGTGGGCGCCTCCACTTCCCCACGGCGCCTCGGCAACTTCACGGATTGGACAAGTCCATGCATGCAAAACCGGTCATGATTACCTGCGATCGTGGAGGTCGGCGGTTGACCTCCGCCGGCTATAAGTATGGAACGTCGCGCGCCCTTCTAGTCCATCCCTCCTTGCTTCTCCTTCTTCCCGATCCTTGCTCCGTCTTGCTGCAATGGTTCCGATCCGCCGGTTCTCGACGACAGAGAAGGGAAAGGCTCCCCGAGAGGGACCTGACCCACTTCCGCCGAAGAAACAACATGTCCACCATGGCCCGGACGAGGGGGCCCTTCAAGTGGTGTCGAGGCCTTGGGGCGAGCGGGCGCCGCCGGGGCTCCCGCTTCCATTGTACGCCCATGTCGAGGGCCCCGAAGGAGCTAATGCTGACCGCCACGGCTGGCGTCGCCGCCTGCGCTGACGAGTCACGAAGGTGTGGGTCGTCCCCCCTAGGGTCCACACCAAGGGCTCCTCCCAAGAGTTCGTGCTCCATGTCACCATTCCTCTTCAGTCTTGGATCTATCTTCCTCCCTTCTTCGCCTCCGTCATCCCGCAGGGGGATCCCCTGGAGCTCTGGCTACAGCACGCCGGCTGTAGCACCCTCGCGACCGAGGCAGAGGTCGCGATCGTCGCCCCGGGCGAGGTCTACATGACCTGGGGCTAGAGAGAGATTGCCCGGGTTTGCAGGACAAGGGGCGTCTTCACGATCCACTTGGGCTACGACAGTGCTTCGGTGATGCTCCTCAAGTTCTTCGACGCGGACGGGCGCCGGGTGGAGTGCTGCCCCGGTGAAGGCGGCCAGAGCCCTGCTGTGACGAGGACCGGGCTCGCCAATCGCTCCCTTGGCGGCTCCTCAGGTAGTGGAGACATCGGAGGCTCCAGCGACTCTGGCGAGCCCTTCGCGACTCCGGAGATGAGCGACGACAGCTACGAGCCCCCGAGCCGGCGCCGCTCCCAAAGCAGGGCAGGCTCGTCAGGCCGCCGCCGACTCTGACCTGGATGGGGTTGGCGTCGGTACTTGGCGGCCCAGTGTTGATGATGGCGTCTTTTGTAGCGATGCGCGTAGTTTGCATCTCTTTAGGATCTGTTCCCTGCGAGGAACCAAAAGCGCGCCCCATGGGGGCTTGTAAGGTGCCTGTGATCCTGTTTTGTTAATATAACCCTTGCTGTAGATTTGCGCGAGTTGCTCATCCCGTCTTAGCTCGGTCCTCCCATTCGAACCTCACAAGGGCTTGGTGCTCTGCGCCGACAGGTCCCAATCCCAAGGCGGCTTCAGCCGTCGCTGGTATGCCAGGTCGCGATGCCGTGGTCAAGGCCAGGAGGGGAGCGACCTGGAGTCCGGTAAGAGCCCCTGAGTCGCGATGCTCAGGAGGTCCCCATTGGCGCCCAAGCAGCCATTGTTCGGTGAGAAAGGGGAGCGACGTTGCTAGCATGGGATAGCATTAGGTGTAGGGATGGTGCCACGGTAGCTGGCGCTTCCGGGCGATAAATTATCTTGAGGATTAGGGGCCGCTCTCTGGTGTGTGGCCGGGTCCGTGCATCGGCAGGCGCGAGGTTGCTCGGCGAGGTCCTCGTGTGTCTCTCCCCTCTCCCCTTTGCTCCCCTTTCTGCTCTACGTCCTCGGGTCCTGGCCCTCGAGCGAGTCTCAGCCGTCGCTGGTATGCCAGGTCGCGATGCCATGGTCAAGGCCAGAGGGTGAGGGCTGGAGAGCCAGTAGGAGCCCTGAGTCGCGATGCTCAGGCACCCCCCTTTAACGTGCAAGCGGTTCGCGCGGACGAGAGCGAAGGAGACACATCAAGAGCCTCGCCTGACGCAGCTCCTTCAGGAGGTCCTACAGGTCCATCATAGAAAGAGCAAGGAGTTGCCATAACAATTGACGGTCAGCCGTTGGTTCCTTCCGTAGGTTAGTGAGGCACTGAAGGCTTGACGAGGTGACGCTCTGCGGGGCTACCGCAGCCAGAGCTCAGCCATCCAGGTTTGTGAGCGTTGCAAGGACGGACCCATGCGCAAGCGTCGTGCCGTTTGGGAGTAGTTCCGTTAGTTGGCGTCCGCTGAGCAGGCAACTAGGTAAAGCACATTAGCCGTGAAGGAGTGGATTCGTTCAAATAGATGCGGAGATCACTGGGTCAGGCCCGACCGACTTGGGGATCATGCAGCCCAAGGGGCGCCCCCAACAAGGTAAGCTAACGACGCGAAATAAAAGGGATACACGCCACAGGGACGGACCCACGCGGCCTGGGAATAATGCAGCCCTGGGGGCGCTCCCACCTGGAAGTGAAACTTGAAAGATGTCACCTGATGACGCTGGAGACAAAGGGGTGTTGGTGTAGCCGGCTCGATGGGCTGCGGAAGCCGATCCTCATGAGCCCCCAGGCCCAGGGGCCTCGGGAGGCTCCGGAGGTGCTGGCGGTTCCTCGCGGGCCATCTTCATCTCCGCCAGGGCCACGGAGCACCTGGCCTCTTGTGCCTCCATGATGCCCCTCATGAGGCGCTGGTACGGGTCAGCCGCGCTTGGCAAGCCGTAAGGCATGCGAACGTAGCTGTGGGGTGGACCTCCGTAGCGCCCCAATCGCGAGGGCCAGAGGCGCTCCAGGGTGGCGACTTGGTTGAGCCCTGGTACGTCGACGCAGACGCGCAGCCCACCATCCTCGCCCGGAGGGGGAGCTACTGCTGGTAGGCGGCGGTCGCCTATCATGACTCTGGACTCCTGTAGCTCCTGAATGGCCTTGCTGACAAACTCCTGTGGGTCTGGATCTCCTTGCCTTGCTCCGCGTTGAGGGAAACGTACTTCGAAACACGCCTCCATGTGGTGCCCCAGCGCCTCCCTCGTGACCCTTGCTAGGTCGGTGGCCCTCCAGGGGAGAGCCCCCGAGCCCGGCCTGAGGAGGGTGCCGGGCGCGCTTTCCTATGCGATGGAAGGAGGTTCCCCTGGGAAGGCACGGGCCCAAATGGGCCTACCTCCTGAGGGGCCAGGTCGGACGATGTCTTCTTCTTCTTGGGGGCGGACCCGGGAAGCCTCCTGCTTCCGCGATCCGGGTCTTCCAGTGATGCGGCCTGAAAGGCTCGCTCCAGGGAACACACCGCGTCCTTCTCTTCACAGGGCACCGTGATGACTCCGCCGCTTCCTGGAATCTTGAGGACGTTGTAGCCGTGGTGAGTCACGGCCATGAACTTGGCCAGCGCCGGGTACCCGAGGATGGCGTTGTACGGCAGGCGGATGTGAGCGACGTCGAAGTCGATGAGCTCGGTGCGGTAGTTGTCGCGCGCCCCGAAGGTGACAGGGAGGCGGACCTGCCCGATCGGGACCGTGGAGCCGTCGGTGATACTGGAGAAGGGCTTGGTTGCCTGAAGCTGGCTGTAGGTCACTTGGAGGTTGTTGAATGTCTCTATGGACAGGACGTTGAGCCCTGCCCCGCCATCGATGAGGGTCTTGGTGACCACCACGTTGCTGATGATTGGGGAACAAAGCATCGGGAGGACTCCGGTTGTAGCCGCACACTTGAGTTGATCTGCTGAGCTAAATGTGATGGCGCACGCCGACCACCTGAGAGGGCGTGTGGCTTCGAGCCTGGGGAGGGCTGCATTCACTTCGCGGGCGAACTGCTTGAAGATGCGCTGAGAGGCTGGGGCCTGAGCTCCGCCCAGGATGCAGGCGATCGCGCGCGGCTCCTGGAAGCCCCCACCCTCCTCGTCCTGGTGGCGGTCCTCGTTTCTCCTTGGCTGCGGCGGCAGCGGTGGGAAGCCTGCGTTGCCTTGCGGGCGATCCTCGCGAGGCTGATCCCTCCAGCCTCCCTCGAGGTTGGTCGCGCCACCCCTGGCGCGGGCCACGGTCTTCCCAGTGCCCTGCGTTCCTTCCTCCTCCTCTGTCATATCCCCGGTCACCACGGTCAGGGCGACGGCCGATCCTTCCTTCACGCACGGCTCGGAGTTCTTGGCATTCGCTGGCGCTATGGGTGTGGAGGTCGTGGTACACGCAGTACCGGCTGCCCTTGGGAGGTTCGGGCTGATCTCTGCCCCGCTTGGTGTCTGGTTCTGCCGCGAGCACGGCAGCCCCCTTGCGCTTCACTTCCTTGGCCTTGAGCTTCTTCTCTTCTGGGTCTGCGGCAGGCAGCTCAAGGAGGGAGAGACGCTCTTCCTCAGCCCTGGCGCACTTGTTCGCCAAGTTGAACAGCTCCAAAGAAGTGCACAGGTCTTCATGCATCGCCAGCTCCTCCTTCATCTTGACGTCGCACATGACGTCGGAGAAGGCTGAGATGATGGCCTCTTCAGTCACCTTGGGAATCTTGAGGCGTGCATTGTTGAAGTGCTGGATGTACTTCTGCAGGGTCTCCCCGGGTTGTTGCTTGATGCGGCGCATGTCGCTCACGGCGGGTGGCCGGTCGCGAGTACCTTGGAAGTTGGCGATGAAGTGGGTGCGCATCTCTTCCCAGGAGGTGATTGTGCCTGGTGCCAGGTTCAGAAGCCAGGTGCGGGCCCTGTCCTTGAGCGCCATGGGAAACCAGTTCGCCATGACCTTCTCGTCTCCGTTGGCAGCTTCAATGCCCAGCTCGTAGAGCTGGAGGAACTCCGCAAGGTCGGCTGTGCCGTCGTAGCGAGGAGGCAGGTCCGGCTTGAACTTGCCTGCCCACGCGATGCTGCGCAGCTCGGTGGTGTAGGCGCGGCAGCCTGCTGTGGCCACAGGAGGCCTTGGGTGATGGAGAGCCTGGTCTTGCATGTCCTCACGCGCCGGAGCAGGAGGATGGTCACGACGTGCTGGAGCAGGGAGCGCCCGGGCAGCTTCTGGCGAGCGAGGGACTTCTTGGCAGCTCTGCTCTTGCCGCACTGGCACCTGACGGAGCGGGTTCCGCCCAGGGGCAACGCACCTTGGAGCCATGGCATCTTCTTGGGGAGGAGGCGGCCGGGGCGTCGCCGGAGCCTCGTTGCCCGCGCAAGGCGGGGTGCGGTGCAGCGGAACGAGCGGCGCGGAAGAACCCCCTGCAGCGCGGACGAGCTCGGCGACGCGGCCGAGCCATTCTTCGTAGACGTCGTCGACGGGACGGTAGCGCAGGAGCTCGTTCGCCGCGATGAGTGCAGCCTGAGCCTCCATGGGCGCGCAGAGCGCGCGGGACGAAGATCCAGCTTGGGCGAGCGAGGGAGTCGCGGTGCGGCCGTCTTGGCGCATGGATGGATGCTGAGACGATGCTTGCTGCTTGTCCCCCGCCGGGCCGGTGGCGGCCTTGACGGCAGGTGACGGGGAACGGCGAGGACGCCCGCTGACAGGGGCTGTCTGGGCGACACGGGAAGCGAGGGCGGCCCGGCACTCCACGCGGGCCCGACGTTCATCAGACATGAGCGTGATGGTCGGAGGAGAGCGGGGCGGTGGAAGACGAATTCCGGCGCACCCCTACCTGGCGCGCCAAATGTTGGATTTCGGGTTCCGGCAGACCCTTGAGGTTCGAACACTGGGGTGCGCGTGGAGATTTCGTCTCCTACCTACCTGCACCCCTCCGCCATGCTAGGATCAAAGCTATGAAAAGGACAACACAAGGGACACAGGGTTTATACCGGTTCGGGCCACCGTTCTGGTGTAATACCCTACTCCAGTGTGTGGTGTGTGGATTGCCTCTTGGGCTGATGATGATGAACAATACAAGGAAGAACAGCCTCGCGAGGGTCTGTTCTTGGCTGGGGGGATGAACTGATGGGGGGAGTTCAGCCACCTTTCTCTCTGCTTCTCACCTCTCTAACGAGCCTCCTTCTTCCTACCACCCAACCCCCCTTTTGCTCTGTGGGTGGCTGGTCCTATTTATAGAGGCCCTGGTCCTCTTCCCAAATATTGAGCGGGAAGGGAGCCAACAATGGCGGGCTAATTTGAAAGGGGACAGCAAGTATCAGCTATCTTGACAAAAGTAGTCTTCGCCTGCGCAAAGCTCTAGTGATGACGCCGTCTTGGGCTCCACGGTGACCTCCGTCTCGTAGTCCTCCTGGTCTTGGTCTCGTTGCACCGAAATGGCAACCTTTGCCTCATGCCTCGGTACTCCGCGGCTGCGCTTGCCCCCTTTGCACCAAAGAGGAAAGGAGGACGCTGCGCGGGCTGGCACCTGCCTGGAGCCCTGAGTCGTCATGGCTTGCGTCACGGGCACCTCGCGAGGTAACCCGCCTTGATTTCTCCGCCTCCACGTGAGCCAGCCTGACGAGGCCGTACCAGAGGAAGCTCCGTGTCGTCCGCCCCGCGAGGCTTGGCCCCTCGCGAGGGTCTTGAGTTTGTGTTGGTGAAGATGGGCCATGCTGGGCCCCCTTTTGAGCCATGCCGCAGGCCGCAGGCAGGCAAGTCTGGGGACCCCCGTACCCAGAACGCCGACAAAGATCGTTGGAAAAACAGAATGCGGACACAGCACTGCCAGTAGAAAGAGGTACTCCTCTTCCCTTATTCGTGCAATTCTTACGTCTCTGCTCACACCATATTCATCCCACGAAAGAAACTAGTTGAGCGCTTCTTACTCTTCTTCGTGATACTAAATGCACAAGGTTTCCTCCCATTTACTATTTCACCTTTGCTAGAGGTTAGTAGCCCGCCTGGATTTCAATTTTGGGTCAGTCGAATCGCAAAAAAAAGCAGCACCCGCTTAGGCGTGCGGAGCACCTAGTCCGTCTGTTCACTGGGGAATCGACGCATCGGTGTCTATCATAGGGGTGTGGGCGCAGGAGCTGCTTGCGCCCGATCTGGAGGTCGGCGGGGCTTGAAGTGATGGCCGGGGGGCGGTGCCAAGCACGGCAGTGTGGTGAGGTCATGGGAAGCGTGGAGGCAGGGGATTGGGCCGGTGGTCGCTGGCATTTTGAGGAAGATCGTAACACTGACTGGCTGGAGGTAGATCAAGGCAATCTGCTCGTTCTTTGTACATCGGGCAGTGCAGAAAAAATGGATTGACCTATTTGTTTTCAGTCGACTGTTATTTTCATAGTACCACACCTTGTGGTATGCTGGAGGAGCATCTGCATTTCCCTCCCGTCCCTGTGCTCGTATTCTAAAATCCTAGAATCTAGTAATTTCGTGTGCCATGCATGTTGTAGAGCTATCATATGTCTCCCTTCATTTATTTCTCACCGACCTGCTATCTGCTACCTTTACACTGTACTACTCGTGCACACACTTCACCCATACTCACACTATTTTTTTATGCATGTGTATTTCAGACTCTGACGTAGTGTTGATGAATACAAAAAAAGAAAAGATAGAAGTCGCTCTAGTCTAATTCAAAGATAAGCACTAAGCATTTCAGCGCTCTAAAGGGTGCAGTGTTAGCAGATGGAGACAGTAAACATAGTTCTGTAGTTGATGATCTCAATTGCCACACACAACCATCCCAGGTGCTTGCTTTAACTTCGCGCTGTCAAATGTGGTTGCATGTTGCATATGGTGTCTAGCTTGTATTGCTTCCAATTGGTTAAATTGCATCTTCTTACTTTACACATTATACATTTGATAATGACATGCCTTCTTGTTTTTGATACATACTACATATGTCTATTAACCATGTTCGTAGATCAAACTAATGATCTTTTGTATCCCTCATCAATAATTTATGATGAGACAGTCACCCCAGTGGGTTACTGTGAGACGCGCTACTCGTTTAAAGAGTGCAGTGTCATCCTCCCCACATGATTCTCAAGAAATAGCAAGGATAGATGAAGATAGTCAACGTATCTCTCTAGTTGATGACCACAATTCCCCCACACCACCATCGCAGGTGCTTGCTCTTACTTGGCAGTGTGATATGTAGTTGCATGTTGGATATGGTGTCTACCTTGTAATGCTTCTAATTAGGGTAAATTGCATCTTCTTAGTTAACACATTATACCTGTGATTATGACATGCCTTCCTATTTTTGGTACATACTACGTCTTTCTATTAACCATGTTCTTACATCAAACTACTTTTCTTGCGTATCCCTCCTCAATCACTTCTGATGAGACACCTTCAAGTTGACAGTGTAATATTGGTTGCATCTTGAATATCATTTCAAACATGTATTGCCTCTAATTTGTTGAAGTGCCACTCATAATGAGACACATCTAACTTGGTAGAGTGATTTTGGTTGGATCTATCATATGGTGTCTAGATTGCATTGCTTCCAATTTGTTGAAATGCCTTCTCCTTAGCATTTTTCCTACATATTTCATCCTCCTACAATGTGGTTGCCATACATAAAAGTTGTATTCGTCAGTATCATGCATCAACGAATTTGGAAGTGTGAATTTCATTCCTTTTTCTTATGTGTTTACTTGACAAGGCAAAATCTAAAAGGACGAAGGCACGGAATGATCGTGGTCCTCTGCAGCAAACAGATGATCTCTGTAGATTCTCCTGCTACTCCTACTGTAGTGCAAGTTCCAAATCTCATCTCCCCTACTCCACAACCCCATGTGCTTGCTCTAACATGGCAGTGTGATATCTGGTTGCATGTTGCATATGGTGCCTAGCTCGTATCAAACATATGAATATGACACGCCTTCCTGTTTATGTTACATACTACATCTTCCTATCACACCATGTTCTTACATCAAACTACTATTCTTGTGTATCCTGCATCTATCACTTATAATGAGACAGTCACGCCCGTGGGTTAGTATGAGACACCCTACACTTATAAAGAGTGCAGTTTCATCCCCTCCACATGATTCTCAAGAAACAACAAGCCTAAATGAAGATATTGAACATAGCTCTGTACTTGAAGACCGCACTTCCCCTACACCACCATCGCAGGTGCTTGCTCTAACTTTGAAGTGTGATATGTGGTTGCATGTTGCATACAATGTCTAGCTTGTAATGCTTCTAATTAGGGTAAATTGCATCTTCTTAGTTTACCCATTATACCTGTGAATATGACATGCCTTCCTATTTTTGGTACACACTACATCTATGTGTTTACCATGTTCTTACATGAAATTACCTCTTCTGTATCCTGCATCAATCACTTACGATGATACACCTTTATTCGTTGCATATTATTTCTAGCCTGTTGCTATGTATTGCTTCTAATTTGGTCAAATACATTTGTTAGGCCACCCTTTTAATTTGGCAGAGTGATATTGGTTTCATCTTTCATATGGTTTCTAGCTTGCATTGCTTCTAACTAGTTCAAACACCTTGTGCTTACTTTACACTTTATACATCATACATGTTAATATGTCATGTCGTCCTGTTTTTCATACATGTTCCATCCTCCTATCACGCGGCTGCTTACATGAAAGTAGTATTCGTCAGTATCATGCATCAATAAGTTCTGAAGAGCAAATTTTATTCCTTTTTCTTGTGGGATTGACTTGACAAGGCAAAATCAAATAAGAGGAAGGAAAAGAATAAGGAAGGCGATGATGGTGGTCCTCTGCAGCAATGTAAACGGAGCATCTGTAAGGATTCTCCTTGTACTGCTAGTGCATTACAAGTTCCAAGTCTCGACTCCCCTACTCCACCATCCAAGATGCTTGCTCTAACTGGGCAGTGTGATATCTGGTTGCATGTTGCATATGGTGTCTAGCTTGTATTGCTCCTAATTAGTGTAAACTACATCTGCTTAGCTTACACATGATACGTGTGAATATGACGTCCTTTCCTGTTTTGGGTACATACAATATCTGTATATCACACCATGTTCTTACATGAAACTACTCTTCTTGTGTATCCTACATCAGTCACTTATGATGGGACACCTTTAAGTTGGCAGTGTGATACTGGTTTGCGTCTTGAATATGATTTCAAGCATGTAGTGCTTCTAGTTTGATGAACGCCACCTATGATGAGAGAGTTTTAACTTGGCAGAGTGATATTGATTGCACCTTCCATATGGTGTCTAGCTTGCAGTGCTTCTAATTTGTTGAAGTGCCTTGTGCTTAGTTACCACATCATAGGTGTGATTATGTCAAGCCGTCCAGTTTTTTGTACATATTCCATCCTCATATCATGACTTTGCCTTTCATCAGAGCAGTGTTCGTCAGTATCATGCATGACTGAGTTCTGAAGAGTGAATTATATTCCTTTTTCTTGCCAGTTTGACCTCACAATGCAAAATCAATAAAGCGGAAGGAAATTGGTAAGGCATTGGATCATGGTGGTCTTTCCGAGCAACTGAAACAGAGGGTCTCTATAGATTCTACTCCGCCATCCTCCCAACAATATTCGCAAGATAACGCAAGGCTAAACAGTAAACGTAGCTATGTAGATGATGAGCACATCTCCCCTACTCCACCATCATAGGTGCTTGCTCTAACTTGGCACTATTATATGTGGTTGCACGTTGCATATGATGTCTAGCTTGTATTGCTTCTAACTTTGTTGAATTGCATCTGCTTACTTTGCACATAATGCCTGTGAATATGACATATGTTCATGTTTCTAGAACATACTATATATGATCACACCATGTTCTTACATCAGACTACTGTTCTTGCATATCTCGCATCAGTCACTTATGATAAGGCACCTTTAAGTCGCCACTGTGATATTGGTTGTGTCTTGCATATGATTTCTAGCATGTAATGCATATAATTTGTTTAAACGCCACACAGTCTGAACTTGGCAGAGTGATATTGGTTGCACCTTTCATATATATGGTGTCTAGCTTGCAGTGCTTCTAATTTGTTGAAATGCCTTCTGCTTATTTACCACATCATAGGTGTGAATATGTCACGCCATCTTGTTTTTCATACATATTCCATCCTCATATCATGTGTTTGCCTTTCATTTGAGTAGTGCTTGTCAGTATCATGCATGAATGAGTTCTGAAGAGCAAATTTTATTCCCTTTTCTTATCGGTTTGACTTCACAATGCAAAATCAATACAGCTGAAGGAAATTAGTCCAACATTGGATCATGGTGGTCCTTCGAAGCAACTCAAACAGAGGGTCTCTACAGATTCTACTTTGCCATCCTCCCAACAAGATTCTCAAGACAACACAAGGCTGAACAGTCAACGTAGCTGTGTAGATGATGAGCACATCTCCCCTACTCCACCATCACAGGTGCTTGCTCTAACTTGGCACTATTATATGTGGTTGAATGTTGCGTATGATGTCTAGCTTGTATTGCTTCTAACTTTGTTGAATTGCATCTGCTTACTTTACACATAATGCATGTGAATATGACACATGTTCCTGTTTCTAGAACATGCGTGTAGATGATGAGCACATCTCCCCTACTCCACCATCACAGGTGCTTGCTCTAATTTGGAACTGTTATATGTGGTCGTGTGTTCCGTATGATGTCTAGTTTGTATGGCTTTTGATTTTGTTGAATTGCATCTGCGTAGCTTAAAACTTATACCTGCAACAATTACTTACCCGTAAGACACATTTAACTTGGGAGTGTGATGTAGGTTGTATCTTGCATTGTCTTCTAACTTGTAATGCTTCTAATTTCTTGAAATGGCACTTAAGACGAGACATTTTTTACCTGATAGAGTGATATTGGTTGCATGTTCAAATGGTGCATAGCTTTCATTTCTTCTAATTTTGTTGAATTGCCTTATGCTTAATATTCTTCATACATATTCCATCCTCCTATCGTACGTCTGAATATGCAAAGATGTTTTTTTTATATATATCCCATCCTCCTATCCTATGCTTGCCTTACATCAAAGTAGTGTTTGTCTGTATCATGCATCAACCAGTTATGCAGAGCTAATTTTATTCATCTTCTTTTGGTTTTGACTTCATAAGGCAATATCAGAAAATAGGAAGGAAAAGAGTAAGTTAGGGGATGTTGGTGGTCCTCCGGACCGACGCAAACAGAGACTCTCTAGATTTGCCACTACTACTACTAATGAAGTTGAAGTCCCAAGTTTACATGATGAGTTCATCTCCCGTACTCCACCATCGCAGGTACTTGCTCTAAGTTGACAGTGTGATAATTGGTTTCATGTTGCATATGTTGTCTAGCATGTATTTCTTCTATTTTGATTAAATTGGACCTCCTGAGATTATACGTTATACATGTGCATATGACATGCCTTTCTGTGTCTAGAATACACTCCATCTATAAATCATACCATGTTCTCACATCAGAGTACTGCTATTGTGTACCCCGCATCAGTCACTCATGATTGGACACTTTTAACATGGCAGTTGGATAGTGGTTGCATCTTGCATTGATTTCTACGTTGTACTGCTTCTAATTTTTCGAAATGCTGCTTATGACAAGACACTTTTAACTTGGCAGAGTGATATTGGTTGCATCTTTCATATGGTGTCTAGCTTGCATTACTTCTATTTCTTGAAAATCACATAGTAGTTGTGAATATGTCACACCGTCCTGTTTTTCTTACATATTCCATGCTCATACGGTTGTCTTACATCAAAGTATTGCTTGTCTGTATCATGCATCAATGAGTTCTAAAGAGCGATTTTATTCTTTTGTGTTGTGGGTACAGCTTGACATGGCAAAGAAAAAAAAGAGCAAGGAAAAAATATAGTAGGGAATGGTGTTACTTGTAGGGTGAAATGAAAAAGGATCTGCCCTCGTGATTCTGCTGGTACTTATAGTGCAGTATAAGGTCCAAGTCTACCGGTTAAATCTACAAACACAGTATCACCTGCTCCATTAGCTGCAACATCCTCTTCAACTGTGCCAGCATCTCAATGAGTTACTCGTTCGTTTTCTCTGGAACTGGCCAATTCCCAAGCTGCCTTCACACTAACACTACTTCTGAAGCACTGCTGACACAACAGGACTTGGCAAGATCAAATCAAGCTCATGAGCATCAACACCAAGATGGTACCTGACCGAGTCAAGTTGCAGTTGCATGCTCCTTTATATGTACTCTCATAGTTTGATGTGCACTAACACTTTCCATATTCATTGTTGAACTACCACCACGGCGCAAGCGGAAACAGACATCAGGGATAATGCTTGACAGATTAACAAAATCTAAAGGAGGAAGAATGCAGATCCATTTTGAGGCAGGTTTAAAAAGGTCACGTGATGCTACAGAGTCAGCCAAGTTAGTATCAGAGGCAGCCGTTGCCGTTAGGTGTCATGCATGTATTCTCCCAACGTGGATCCAGTACAGGAATAAGAAAGACAATACCCACTTTAACACCTTCCTTGACCATTTATCCGTAAGTAATGCTATTCATTGCAATTTGTAATATTTTCTTGCTCTGTGCCATACTTTCTATCTTCCTCCTAATAAGACTCGCATTCTTTTTTTCAACAGATGAGGTTCAAGTTGGATCCAAAAGATGATGCAACTAAACAAGCATGCACTCATGTTTTTTGGTCTGCTCTGCGACAGTATCGGTACCACCTTAGAAAATCTCACTTTGAAGGCAAGGCTAACAATGAAATCGCCCAAACATCTCCAGTGGAATATATTACAGATGAAGACTGGACAGCTAGCTTGTTAAACACTGGTCTGATCCAAAGTATCAGGTAGGGTATATGTATTTGATCAGACTACATATTGAACTTGTATTTATGTATGTGCTTTACAAGTGTATATTATTCTAGGCTAACTGTTTGAAGAACAAGACCAACCGTTCTAAAGTGAAATTCCAACAGACAACAAGATCTCATAACTATATTGCACACTGTGAGGCTCTTGTAAATAGCTGCTAGTTCCTTCTTTTTTCTGTGCCATATTATCGTATCTATATTGACTTGTTCCAAATACCGAGGAAAACCTGTGCGGGCCAAAAAGAACCTGAACCGAATGCAGTGCAAATCTTCAAGGATTACCACACCAGCAAGATGAAGGGCATGAGCACACTAGTTCAAGCCGCTATTATAAGTCCTTACTCCTCCTGCCTTTGAAATGATTGGTACTGTGATGTGTTCATTTAACTGGTTGGTTTGCAGCCAATGTCAGTTACTCTGTCCACTTTTATACACAATTTTCTTAACGTATCATTTCACCTTACATGGTTTAAAAGAGATGAAGGATATTCTTTTGGTCTTGATCTGTAATCTAGTTGTGATGTTCACGTGCGCACACAATGATACAATAGCATGTCTATTTTATATGTGTTTACCCATGATATGAATGATGTCATACTATGTTCATCCTATTTTAAACCATGTCTCTTTATCCTTAGATGTCAACGAATGTGAGGAAATAGACAATACAGTAGGCATGCTACATGGACATATGTTCCGAAAGTGATTTTATTATGTAGTTGGCAGTGCAATACATGCTAATGTATTACAGTAGTTCACCAAAATAAGTTATGTATAAACGTGAAACCTACTTTGTTTGTATTTGTCTCATTAGTAACTTATCTATACACTAATCTATAAGTTCAAACTTTCAGCAAGCTATCGAACAAATGATTGAACAACCACAACCACCTGAAGGTGACGAGGCTATGATACATCTCCGTCGTATCTACTTTTCGAAACACTTTTGCCCTTGTTTTGGACTCTAACTTGCATGATTTGAATGGAACTAACCCGAACTGGCGTTGTTTTCAGCAGAATTGCCATAGTGTTATTTTTGTGCAGAAATAAAAGTTCTCGGAATGACCTGAAAATCAACGGAGATTATTTTTGGAATATATAAAAAATACTGGAAGAAGAATCCACGTCAGGGGGGCCCACACCCTGTCCACGAGGGTGGGGGTGCGCCTACCCCCCTAGGCGCACCCCCCTGCCTCGTGGGCCCCCTGATGCTCCACCGACATCCATCTTCATTCCATATATTCACTTTTGGAGAGAAGTATTCATCGCGTTTTACGATACGGAGCCGCCTCCAAGCCCTAAGGGTGTGTTTGGTTTCAGAATGAAGTGGAATGGAATGTCATGGTTCCATTCCACTAGAAGGGTCGGTTACATCCTTATGTTTGGTAAGAGGGGTTTCGAGGAATGGAATGATTACATTTTAGTGTTTGGTTTGAAAGATGGAATGGAATGGAATTGTTCATGTCACTTTATTACATGATGAATTAGAGTTTTGATAGAAACCTAAACTGAATGTTGAACACTTGATTACATCGATTGTAATGAGCAGATGTACTTGATGCTGTAGTACAAAAGAATACCCACGGAACACTGAATCTGAATACGGAAGAACATTGAACACACGTACTTGACGTTGCGTTGTATTGATCTGGAGTTCAGTGCCTACAGAAAACATCCATGGCTAATGTCACTGCACACCACAAGCTCCTTGGTGCGGCGACCAAAGCTCCCCGACGATGGCGCCTTTGGTGTGCACAGTATCCATGCCCGGCTAAAGAAGACGTGTGAGAGGGCTGCCCGGCGTCCATGCTCGGCTGAAGAAGATGATTGGGAGAGCCGCCCGACCTCCCTGCTCGGTGGGACGCATCAGGTGCGCCAGGCTGGGATGCGGCCGGCGTGACGGCAAGCAGCGCCAGCGGAGGATGCGGCAGTGGCAAGTCATGGCCGCACGAGGTTGGTTTGTCGGCGGCAGCACACGCAAGGATGCGGAGGGAGCTGCGGCGCAGGGGAGGGGCAGACACAAGTGTGGTCGGGCGGCTACGAGCGCAACGGATGCGGCGGTGGCCATTCATGGCCGCACGTGGTGGGGCTGCTAGCGGCGGCGTGTGCAAGGTTGGGGAGGGAGATGCAGCGCCAAGGAGGAAAACTGTGAAAGACGAGCGAGAGCCGTTCTGTGTCGTCCACGCGATTTGGAGGTATCACTTGGTTCCGGATAAACAAGGAATATGCCATTCTCTGGAATCGGTGGGTTCTCGTTCCTTCGACAGACGAAACGCGGGAACGGGCTTTGGGGACGGAACCGACCCATTACATTCTATTTGATGACATCAACCAAACACACCCTAAACTCTCTCTGGAGGGCTGATCTGGAGTCCGTTCGGGGCTCCGGAGAGAGGAATCTGTCGCCATCGTCATCATCAACCTTCCTCCATCACCAATTTCATGATGCTCACCGCCGTGCATGAGTAATTCCATCATAGGCTTGCTGGACGGTGATGGGTTGGATGAGATTTATCATGTAATCGAGTTAGTTTTGTTAGGGTTTGATCCCTAGTATCCACTATGTTCTGAAATTGATGTTGCTATAACTTTTCTATGCTTAATGCTTGTCACTAGGGCCCGAGTGCCATGATTTCAGATCTGAACCAATTATGTTTTCATGAATATATGTGAGTTCTTGATCCTATCTTGCAAGTCTATAGTCACCTATTATGTGTTATGATCCGTTAACCCCGAAGTGACAATAATCGGGATACTTACCGGTGATGACCGTAGTTTGAGGAGTTCATGTATTCACTATGTGTTAATGCTTTGGTCCGGTACTCTATTAAAAGGAGGCCTTAATATCCCTTAGTTTCCAATAGGACCCCGCTGCCATGGGAGGGTAGGACAAAAGATGTCATGCAAGTTCTTTCCCATAAGCACGTATGACAATATTCGGAATACATGCCTACATTACATTGATGAACTGGAGCTAGTTCTGTGTCACCCTATGTCCTAACTGTTGCATGATTGATCGCATCCGACAAAGTTATCCATCACTGATCGATTGCCTACGATCTTTTCATATATTTTTCTTTGCTTATTTACTTTTCTGTTGCTACTGTTACAATCACTATAAAACCCAAAAATATTACTTTTGCTACCGTTACCACTATTATCATATTACTTTGCTACTAAACACTTTGCTGCAGATATTAAGTTTCCAGGTGTGGCTGAATTGAAAACTCCGCTTCTAATACTTGAGAATATTCTTTGGCTCCCCTTGTGTCAAATCAATAAATTTGGGTTGAATACTCTATCCTCGAAAACTATTGCGATCCCCTATACTTGTGGGTTATCAAGACTATTTTATGGCGTCGTTGCCGGGGAGCATAGCTCTATTCTTTGATTCACTTGGGATTTATATCTGCTGGTCACTATGAAGAACTTGAAAGATCAACTACGAGGGCAGGTAAGGAACTGCCATCTAGCTCTGCACTTGATCCACCTTCTGTTTTGAGTAACCTTGCGACACCTACTCCTGCTATTCATTCTGATATGTCACATGTTATTGATGATGCCACTTCTGCTATGCATGATACTTATGATGAAACTACTTCTATGCTTGATAATACTGTGCCACTAGGTGAATTTCTTGATGAACAACTTGCTAGGGTTAGAGAGAATGAAATTATTGAAACTGGTAATATTGATGAAAGTGATGATGAAGATTCTCCCCCTAGATATGAATTGCCTGTTGTGCCTGAGGGTTATGTTATGGATTAAGAAACTGCTAGAGACTTCTTAGCTTGCAATGATAGATCTGATCTTAAGAAATTAATAGCTAAGCTTGAAGAAAAGTCTTTGAATGCTAGAATGAAATATGACCCTGCTTTTGCTACTTCACCTATCTTTATTACTGATAAGGATTATGATTTCTTTGTCGATCCTGATTTAATTACTTTGGTTGAATCTGATCCTTTTTATGGCTATGAATCGTAAACTATTGTGGCACATCTTACTAAATTAAATGATACATCCACCCTGTTTACTCATGATGAGAAAACTCGCTATTAATTTATCCTTAAGTTGTTTCCGTTCTCATTAAAGGGTGATGCTAAAACATGGTTTAATTCTCTTGATCGTGGTTGTGTGTGTAGTCCCCGGGATATGATTTATTACTTCTCTGCTAAATATTTCCCTGCCCATAAGAAACAAGCTACTTTAAGGGAAATATATAATTTTGTGCAAATTGAAGAAGAGAGTCTCCCACAAGCTTGGGGGAGGCTTCTCCGATTACTTAATGCTTTGCCGATCATCCTCGTAAGAAAAATGAAATACTTGATATCTTTTATAATGGACTAACTAATGCTTCCAGAGATTACCTAGATAGTTGTGCTGGTTGTGTTTTCAGGGAAAGAACTGTTGATCAAGCTGGATTGCTATTGAATAATATGTTGAGTAATGAAAAGAATTGGACACTTCCAGAACCAACTCCTAAGCCAACTCCGAAGAAAAGGGGTATTCTATTTCTCAGTCCTGAAGATATGCAATAAGCAAAGAAATCTATGAAAGAAAAAGGTATTAAAGCTAAAGATGTTAAGAATTTACCACCTATTGAAGAAATACATGGTATTGATAACCCGGCATAGGTAGTAAAGGTAAATTTTCTCAATAGATTTGATAAATGTGAAATTCCATTTAATAAGTTTGCTAGCCAATGCTTGGATGAGTTTGATGACTTTATGGTTAAACAAGAAAACTTCAATGCTTATGTTGGTAGACAATTGAAACACAATGCTGATATGATTGAACACTTGAGTGATTATATGTCTAGAGTTAAAGGTGAACTTAAACTTATTAGTAAACATACTTCTATGGTTACCACTCAAGTAGAACAAGTACTTAAGGCTTGGAATGATTTGCTCAGTGAATTACATAATAAGAAGAATGATAATGATGTTAGAGTTATGACTAGAGGAGGTAAAATGACTCAGGAACCGTTGTATCCAGAGGGCCAGCCTAAGAGAATTGGGCAAGAATCTCAAAGAACTAATGTTGATGCACCTAGTTCTTCTAAGAGGAAGAAGAAAAATGGTAGGACTTTGCATGCTTCTAGTGAACCTATTGTTGACACACCTGAGAATCCCAATGATATTTCTATTTCTGATGCTGAAACACAATCTGGTAGTGAACATGAACCTAGTGATAATGTTAATGATCATGTTCATGTTGATGCTCAACCTAGCAATGATAATGATGTAGAGATTGAACCTGATGTTGATCTTAATAACCACACTCAAAGAATCAATGTTATGATAAGAGAGACTTTGTTGCTAGGAAGCACGGTAAAGAAAGAGAACCATGGGTTCAGAAACCCATGCCTTTTCCTCCTAAACCATCCAAGAAAAATGATGATGAGGATTTTGAGTGCTTTGCTGAAATGATTAGACCTATCTTTTTGCGTATGTGTTTGACTGGTATGCTTAAAATGAACCCTGATGCTAAGTACATGAAGGGTATTGTTACAAATAAAAGAAAGATACTGGAAGCTGAAATTTCTACCATGCTTGCTAATTACACTTTCAAGGGTGGAATACCAAAGAAACTTGGAGATCCAGGAGTACCAACTATACCATGCTCCATTAAAAGAAACTATGTTAAAACTGCTTTATGTGATCTTGGAGCCGGTGTTAGTGTTATGCCTCTCTCTTTATATCGTAGACTTGATTTGAATAAGTTGACACCTACTGAAATATCTTTGCAAATGGGTGATAAATCAACTGTTATACCTGTCGGTATCTTTGAGGATGTGCCTATTGTGGTTGCAATAGTTACTATTTTAACGGAATATGTTATTCTTGATATTCCCGAGGATGATAGTATGTCGATTATCCTTTGTAGACCCTTTTTGAAAGGGGTTGTTATTGATTGCAACAAAGGCAATGTCACTTTTCATGTTAATGGTAAGGAGCATACGGTACACTTTCCAAGGAAACAACCTCAAGTCCATAGTATCAATTCTATTGGAAAATTGTCAACAATTACTATTGACGGTTTTGAATTTCCTCTTCCCACTGTCAAGAAGAAATATGATATTCTTATTGTTGGGGATGTTCATATCCCCGTTGAGGTAACCTATTGTTATTCGAAATTTCTCCGGTTTCATGTTATTCCAAATGAGTTTGTTAACAAGACCTGATAACCTTGTTGATGGATTCCTTTTGATGAGCATGAGATGAATGAAGTTAGAAAGCACAACTCTCTATACCCTCTTCTTACTTTCTGTTATTTATATTAAATAAAGAAAAAATAGTATTTTGTGTCTACTTTCTGAATTATCCATGCAATAAAAAATACCCCAAAAATAAAAGTTCTCCAAATGCCCTGAAAATGAAATATGATTTTTTCTAGAATATTTGAGGAATTTAGGAACTAAGAACACAGCAGGGGGAGCAGCCACGCACCCATGAGGGTGGAGGGCGCGCCCACCCCCCTGGGCGCACCCCTGCCTCATGGACCCCACATGGGCCCCCTCCACTTATCCTTGCACCCACACACTTAGTCTTGCTCCAGAAAAAATCACTAGCCAGCTCAAACCCGAGTTCTTACTCATCTTGCTACCATTTTTTATCTCCTTTCTCAAAGCTCCATTCACAAAACTGCTTTTGGGGGATTGGTCTTTGGTATGTGACTCCGCCAATGGTCCAATTAGTTTTTGTTCTAGTGCTTTATTTATTGCAATTGTTTGCTACTTAGGTGACCCTGTTCTTGAGCCTGCATGTCAAATTTATGTGATCAAAAGAAGTTTTAATGCATGATATAGCCTCTAGGAATTTGTAGGAGTAGTTGCTATAACTATTGTTGAGTTTGGTTCACTTTTATTTTTGAGTTACTAAAAATTTCAGAAATTTTTCAGAGGAAGAAATATGTTTAGGAAAATGTACCAAGGTGGTTCCTCAAGGAAGCAAGGCCAAAGGACCACAATACGTGAGACGGACAATGAACTACCAAGAGACGCTCAAGTACGGCCTTGTGAATAGCCGTCAGAGGACTTCATGGTTCGAGCAGGAATTAAGGATGAATTTGAAGCATATGTGCGTAACGCCGATCTTGAGAGCTTCATGGCAGATAAGTGCCGTCAGTACCTCTATTTAACTGATTCATTGGTGAGAAGGTTTAAATTTACATCATCATGCAATTCTCAAACTGTCCTATTTGATCTTTATGATAAATCTTATACCATGGACTTAGAAGATTTTAATATTGCTTGTAAACTCCCACAGTGGGGTAATGTTAGTGAACATCGCAAATATGAATATAAAGACTTTCTTTCTAGTATAACTGTGGGGGAATCTAGGGAAATCATGCAAGCTACCATAGGGAGCATTCATTTTCCTGCCATACATTATTTTGCTCTCTTCATAGGTAGATGCATTAATGGTAAGGATGAGGCATGTCACATGTGTGTTCCTGATCTTAGTGTTCTCAAGAGTGTTGTATTAGGAAATAGATAATATAACTTGGGGGCCATTGTTGCACGTAGGTTGCATGATAATAGTATTGATGGAGATTTCTTTGGTGGAATTTATGCAACCCGTTTAGCTGATTTTCTTGAGATACCCAAACGTGGAGATGATATTGAGTTTCCTCCTGCTTATTTAGATTATAATGCCATGGTTCATCATTAGTTTGTTGAGAGGAACAATCAGTTCCTCCAGTACCGACTAATCTTTGACAGACGACGCACCTATCACGTCACTCTCCCTGCTCCTACTTTCTTTGACTTTTAGGAAAAAGGGAGATATGTTATAACCAAGTAGGAGGCGACCGAGTACGAGAGGAGGGCGAAGGCAGCTCGCCTCCAAGCTGCAGCTCATCAGGCAATTGTCGCTGCATCTCAGTATGACCCCAGCTACAACTTTGATCCATGGGCATACACCAACTTAGGCCAAAATCCTAAGCATGGGGGAGTACGTATTTCTCACTGTCGGTGTCAAAACCGGCGGATCTCGAGTAGGGGGTCCCGAACTGTGCGTCTAAGGCGGATGGTAATAGGAGGCAGGGGACACGATGTTTTACCCAGGTTCGGGCCCTCTTGATGGAGGTAAAACCCTACATCGTGCTTGATTGTTCTTGATAATATGAGTAGTACAAGAGTTGATCTACCACGAGATCATAGAGGCTAAACCCTAGAAGCTAGCCTATGGTATGATTGTATGTTGTCCTATGGACTAAAACCCTCTGGTTTATATAGACATCGGAGGGGGCTAGGGTTACAAAAGGTCGGTTACTGTAGGATCAAAAGTATGTCTAGAGGGGGTGATTAGACTACTTGACCAAATAAAAACTTAACCTTTTCCCAATTTTAGTTCTTGGCAGATTTTAGCTATTGTAGGACAAGTCAAGCAATCATCACACAATTCAAGCAAGCATGCAAAGAGTATATTGGCAGTGGAAAGTAAAGCATGCAACTTGCAAGAATGTAAAGGGAAGGGTTTGGAGAATTCAAACGCAATTGGAGACACGGATGTTTTTCCCGTGGTTCGGATAGGTGGTGCTATCCTACATCCACGTTGGTGGAGACTTCAACCCACGAAGGGTAACGGTTGCGCGAGTCCACGGAGGGCTCCACCCATGAAGGGTAATGGTTGCGCGAGTCCACGGAGGGCTCCACCCACGAAGGGTCCACGAAGAAGCAACCACCCACGAAGGGTCCACGAAGAAGCAACCTTGTCTATCCCACCATGGCCATCGCCCACGAAGGACTTGCCACACTAGCGGTAGATCTTCATGAAGTAGACGATATCCTTGCCCTTACAAACTCCTTGGTTCAACTCCACAATCTTGTCGGAGGCTCCCAAGTGACACCTAGCCAATCTAGGAGACACTACTCTCCAAGAAGTAACAAATGGTGTGTTGATGATGAACTCCTTGCTCTTGTGCTTCAAATGATAGTCTCCCCAACACTCAACTCTCTCTCATAGGATTTGGATTTTTTGGAAAGAAGATTTGAGTGGAAAGCAACTTGGGGAAGGCTAGAGATCAAGATTCATATGGTAGGAATGGAATATCTTGGTCTCAACACATGACTAGGTGGTTCTCTCTCAGAACATATGAGTTGGAATTGTGTATGTGTTCCGATGGCTCTCTCCATGAATGAAGAGGAGGTGGAGGGGTATATATAGCCTCCACACAAAATCCAACCGTTACACACAGTTTTCCAATCTCGGTGGGACCGAATCAACAAACTCGGTCAGACCGAAAAGGTAAACCTAGTGACCGTTAGAGATTTTCGGTGGGACTGACATGCAACTCGGTAGGACCGATATGGTTAGGGTTTGGGCATAACGTAATCTCGGTGAGACCGATTACACAAACTCGGTGAGACCGAGTTTGGTAATAAGCTAACCAGAGAGTTGGTCAGGCAAACTCGGTGGGACCGATTTGCTCTTTCGGTGAGACCGAAAAGTTACAAAAGGGAAACAAAGAGTTTACATTGCAATCTCGGTGGGACCGATTCGCTCTTTCGATGAGACCGAAAAGTTACGAAAGGGAAACAGAGAGTTTGCAATCCCATCTCGGTGAGACCGAGATCCCTATCGGTAGAACCGAATTGCTAGGGTTTGGCAGTGGCTTATGACAAGTGAAACTCGGTGGCGCCGGATAGAAAGAATCGGTAGGACCGAGTTTGGCTTAGGGTTTAGGTCATATGTGGATATGGTAAAGTAGTTGAGGGTTTTGGAGCATATCACTAAGCACATGAAGCAAGAGGCTCATTAAGCAACACCTCATCCCTCCTTGATAGTATTGGCTTTTCCTATGGACTCAATGTGATCTTGGATCACTAAAATGTAAAATGAAGAGTCTTGAGCTTTAAGCTTGAGCCAATCCTTTGTCCTTAGCATTTTGAGGGTTCCACTTTCACATCCATGCCATGCCAATCATTGATCTTTCCTGAAATAGTCATCTTGGAATAGCATTAGCTCAATGAGCTATATGTTGTTATGAATTACCAAAACCACCTAGGGATTGTTGCACTTTCAGTTACAAAGGAGGAGATATACATATCCGTATTGCCTAGCTTGCCTTCCACGCCAAGTAGAGTCCCATCCGAACACGGGGCGAAGTCTTCAATCTTGTATCTTCATAGTCTAACAGTCCGGCCAAAGGATATAGTCCGGCTGTCCGGAGACCCCCTAATCCAGGACTCCCTCAGTAGCCCCTGAACCAGGCTTCAATGACGATGAGTCCGGCGTGCAGTGTTGTCTTCCGCATTGCAAGGCGGGTTCCTCCTCCGAATACACCACAGAAGAGTTTGAATACAAGGATAGTGTCCGACCCTGCAAAATAAGTTCCACATACCACCATAGAGAGAATAATACTTTCACAAATCTAATCTGCTGACACGTTTTGGCAGCATGACATCACGCCACGGCCCGGTAATTATTTGAACCGTTTTTCTTTAACCAGCCCCGCACATAACGCGAGGCGGTTTCTTGACACGTCTTGTCAAAGCAGATATCGTGTTCCCCTTATCACGGGATTCTCATCAATACAAACGTGGGTAATCCAACTGTGCCTGTTGGTATGACTCCTAGATTTTAGGTAAGTCTAGAACGGCCACGAGGAGGATGCCTGATTCATCCCCTTTATAAAGGGACAATGCTTTTTCTTTTTTCCCTCCCGCGCTCAATCGAATCCTTCCCCCGCCTCAAGTTCTAACACCCAAAGCCCATCCTTCAATCATGTTCGCATCCATCCTTCAAGGCGGGTGGATGCCTTCCTCCGTCATGGAGGAGGACATCAAGAAGTTGAGAGAGGCCAAATATCCGACCGCCGAAATTTCGCATAGGCTGCCCGCCCGAGGGCAGGTCGTCCCTACTCCCGAACCCAATGAGAGCGTTGTGTTCATCTCCCACTTCCTCCGAGGACTAGGCCTCGCTCTGGATCCCTTTGTTAGAGGTCTCATGTTCTATTACGGGCTGGATTTTCACGATCTGGCCCCGGATTCCCTTCTTCACATCTCGTCATTTATTATCGTTTGTGAGGCCTTCCTCCGCATTACCCCTCACTTCGGCCTATGGCTCAAGACCTTCGATATGAAGCCGAAGATGGCCGAGGGGCAGTACGCAGCGTGCGGAGGTGCTCTAATAAGAAAAATTGCTGACGCTCCATGAACAAAGGGTTCCTTTCCAGAGGTGTCCGGATTGTGGCAACGGGAGTGGTTTTACGTCATAGCTCCCCGAAGTGCCAAGTGGGTAGCTGCCCCCACCTTTCGCTTGGGCCCTCCACCAGAACTGATGTCACGGATTAGCAGGGGATGAGCTGGGGTCCAGCCAAGGACGTGCCAATACTGCAGAGCCGTATCCGAGATCTCTTCAAGGGAGATTTCAGTCTGGTTATGGTAATGCAAGTTATGATGGTTCGTCTAGTCCAGCATTGCAAACGCCGGCCCCTCCGCATGTGGGAATTCAACCCGGAAGGACCGCGCACTATTCAAAATTTCCTCGGCATGACGTACGAGGAATTGTACAAATCATTCTTCGTACCCCAAATAGAGTCTCCGGACACTACCGAGGACATGGGCCTGAGCTGCAACCGCCCCGCTCCCCAAGTAAGTAATCCCATGGCCGAACGCACTGTCCTTTTATTTATCATGACATCATTCTGAAGAATCGCTCTTTGACCATGACTGGATAACAAAGGCGAAGATGATCCGGTGTTCGGCCCCCCTTCCTGAAGGCTTGGACAATCCACTGCTGGAAAAGATGCTCGAGCCAGCACCTTGTCTAGTGCCCTCAAAGGAAGATGAAGGGGGGAATAAAGAGGGCGAAAGCGTGCCTCCATCGCTACCTATTCCAATCAAGGGAATGAGCGCCTCCACGAGGGAGGATAACTAAGGGGAAGAATCTGACATTCTCTCTCCCTGGGGAAGGAAGAGGTCTACCTCTGAAGATCCGGAAACTAAGATTTCCAAACAGGAGAAGAAATCTCTGCCAGAGGGACCTGCCTCAGTGGGTGCTCTTGCCGCACAATGTCAGCGCGGGGATCAGCCCTCTACCGAGCTATAAGTAAAAGGGTATTCAATAACAAAAATATCTTGCTCTATTTCTGAGGAAAATAATCGAAGCATTTATCTTGCAGTTCGGATCTTAGCCCTTCTCAGCAAAGCCCGTCTTTGGGGGATCTTCTTCCGGAGATGATGGAGAGCGAAACACCTCCCCCTACCACACCGCCTCATGAAGCGAGCGACACCGAGGTGTCGTCGCGGAGGGCTTCTCCTGATCAGGCAAGGCCAGAAGGTAATCCTATGGCCACCCGAAGTACTCAGTATCCGGCTCTCGAAGAGAGCAATCAAAAGAGTCTGGCACCGTCTAGTGTGCGGTCGGACGTACTGAGGGATCTGCTGGAGCAAGCGGCTATCTCTGAAGAGCACCGCATATTGATGGGTACGGTGATTGAAAGGATTTCGTCCGCCGAAAGCGGGTTGCAAGAAGCCTTTATGAGTCTACTGATGGGTTTTGAGGTACGTGAAATGTTGTACATTTTTGACAGTACCGCACATTTTTGACAGTGCCTTGTGTAGATAGTAGCCCCTGAGACTCTGGTTGTCGTCGAGAACGGCGACAAACAGAGGATCATAGTCCCAGGTAATAACCAGACCGCCTTTATGTGCAGGTGGTTGAAGCTCCGGTGGCTAGCCGGACTGATGGGATTGCCAATCTAAAGCGGCAACTAGATGCGGCAGATGCCGACATCGTGCTTGTCAACAAGCGGCTCGAGGAGGCACAGGATGAGTGATTTTTCTGGTGATCGTCACATAATAAGAGCAACATGATGCCAGTATCTTTTAATATGTTGTGACTGCAGATGGAGCGGCCGCCGTGGAGACCCATCGAGCGGAGCTTGCCCGAGCCAAGGAGCAAGCATGGAGTAGCAATGCGGCCGCTTTACAGGCGGCCGAAGAGTTAAGGGCCGAACAGGCCGCACATTGCAAGAGCAAAGAAAAAATTGCCAAGATGGCCATGGAGTTAAAAGATGCTGCTGACCGTTATCGGCTTCTTCAAGAGGAAAACCGGGCGAAAGCGACGGACCTGGAGAAGGCCCAGGTGGTTGCCAAGGAAGCCCGCTCCAAAATTAGAGCGACGAAGGAGGAGCTGAATCAAGCTGGAGATATCATGTCTGGGAAGCCCTTCTTGTTGTGGACTAAGTTCGGAGATCCGAAGTATGCTCCTCTGGACCGGCTATGGAGATTTGCGGAAGCGTACATGGATTTGGCTGCCAGCACTGCTGTCGGTGTTCGGGGAATGGGGGTCCCCAGACTTGCCTGCCTGCGGCCTGCGGCGTGGCTCAAAGGGGGCCCAGCACGGCCCATCTTCATCAACAAGGACCCAAGACCCTCGTGAGGGGCCAAGCCTCGCGGGGCGGATGACACGGAGCTTCCTCAGGCACGGCCTCATCAGGCTGGCTCGCGAGGAGGCAGAGAAATCAAGGCGGGGTACCTCACGAGATGCCTATGACGCAAGCCATGACGACCAAGGGTGCCAGGCGGGCGCCAGTCCGCGCAGTGTCGTCCTTTCCTCTTTGGTGCAAAGGGAGCAAGCACAGGCGAGAGCATCAAGCAAAGGCACCCGTTTCGCTGCAACGAGACCAAGACCAGCCCAACGGCAGGGAGGAAGTCATTATGGAGCCCAAGCCAGCGTCACCACCAGAGTCTTTGGCAGGCGAGGACCAACTTTAGTCAGGATAAGTGTACCCGATGTTTCCCTTCAAAATGGCCAATTGTTGGCGCCCTTCCCGCTCAATATTTGGGAAGAGGCCCAGGGCCTTTTCCTATAAATAGGACTAGGCACCCCCAAATGAGAGGGGATTAGGGAGACGAGACCAGGGATAAGATCAGAGCGGCAAGAGAGAGAGGGAGAGATAGAAGGGTGACTGAACTCCTCCTAGCAGTTCATCCCCCCAGCCAAGAACAGACCCTCGCGAGGATGTTCTTCCTTGTATTGCTCATCATCGTCAGCCCAAGAGACAATCCACCAAACCACACTGGAGTAGGGTATTACACCACAATGGTGGCCCGAACCAGTATAAACCCTGTGTCTCTTGTGTTGTTCTTTCCCTAGCTTAGATCTTAGCGAGGCGGTGGGGTGCAGGTAGGTAGAAGGCAAAATCTCCGCGCGCACCCCAGTGTTCGAACCTCAAGGGTCTGCCAGAACCCGAAACCCGACATTTGGCGCGCCAGGTAGGGGTGCACCAGAGTTTTCCCTTCCGCCACCACCACGACCTGCCTCGCGATGAGTATCGCGTCGCCTGCTCCGGCCGCCGGCGCCAACACGGGGGACAGGGGGCTCCGAGCCCTGGCCCCAGCTCTGCAACGGGTACGATGGCCGGACAAGTTCAAGCCAACGACACCGCCACGCTACGGCGGCGCGACTAGTCCGCTAGCCTTCTTGCTGGCGTACAAGGAGGCCATCCTCGAAATCGGAGGTGATGATAGGGTCATGGCCAACTGGCTTCCCATGGGACCGGCGTTCCGCGCGCATGGCTGCTCCACCTGCCGGCAGCCTCCGTGGCCTCTTCCTCGCCCACCACGCTACACCAACACCCCCGGTCGTCGCGGCCCTCCTGGGCGGCTCGCAGGAGCCGCCTACAAGTCACCACGTCAAGCCGTTCATCCGCCGGGTCAGCACCGCTTCCACGCGGCAGGGAGCTCTCCCGGACCGGGTGGAGCCTAAGGCTAGTCTGACCTTCAGCTCGGAGGACCACCCCTCCAACTCGGCCTGCTCGGGTGCGCTCCCCATGCTGTGCACCCCCACCATCTGCCAGGTGGCCGTCACCAGAACTCTCATCGATGGCGGCACGGGCCTCAGCGTGCTCTCGGTTGAGGCCTTCAGCCTCCTCTGCATACCCCTGGAACGGTTGCAACCCAGCCGGCCCTTCTCAGGCGTTGGGGGCGGGTCATCCAGCTCGTTGGGACAGATCCAGCTCCCAGTATCCTTCGGCACCTACGACAACTTCCGCACGGAGCTGATCGACTTCAACATCGCCCCCATCAGCCTCCCCTACAATGCCATCCTCGGCTATCCAGCACTGGCCCAGTTCATGGCCACGACGCACCCGGCGTACAACCTCATGAAGATGCCCGGGAGCAGCGGTGTCCTCACCGTGCACGGGGACACCGGAGACGCGCTGCGAGTGCTCAAGCTCGCCTACAAGACGGCAGCGTCGGCATAGCCCGCCGACTCGGAGGCCCCCGAGCCCAAGGGGGCTGCACCCGCCAAGAAGAAACAATTGTTCAACCAAGACAAGGCAGAAACCAAGCAGATACCCGTCGATGAGGACGGGCCCACCAACGCCACTTTCACCATAGGCGCCAACCTCGAGCCCGAGCAGGAGGAGACCCTGGTCAAGTTCCTGCGTGCGAACAAGAAGGTATTCGCTTGGGAGCCTGACCAGTTGGCGGGGATCCCTAGGAGCGTAATCGAGCATCACCTCAACGTGTGCCCCAACGTGCACCCTGTGAAGCAGAAGGCAAGGTGGCAGTCCACAGAAAAGCAGGCCTTCATTGTCCGAGAGACCCGCAAACTAGAAGCCGCTTGGGTCATTCGCGAGGTCCGATACCTGGATTGGTTGGCTAACCCTGTCGTTGTGTCAAAGAAGGGAGGGAAGGAGCACATGTGTGTCGACTTCACCAACCTCAACAACGCATGCCCGCAAGATCCGTTCCCACTCCCCCGCATCGACCAGATCGTCGATTCCGCCGCAGAATGCGACCTGCTATGCTTCCTGGATGGCTTCTCTGGGTATCACTAGATCAAGATGGCGATAGAAGACGTCGAAAAGACAACCTTCCTAACCCCGTGTGGGGTGTACTGCTACACATGCATGCCATTTGGGCTGCGTAACGCCGGGGCGACCTTTCAGCGGCTGATGCACATCACCTTGGGCCCGCAGCTCGGGAAGAATGTTGAGGCTTACGTCGATGACATTGTGGTGAAGTCTCGGGAGGCCAGGACCCTGATACAAGACCTGGAGGAAACCTTCGCGAGCCTCAACACAGTGAACCTGCAACTCAACCTAGAGAAGTGTGTGTTCGGAGTCTCCTCAGGCAAGCTCTTGGGTTTCATCGTGTCCCACCGAGGCATCGAGGCTAACCCGGAAAAGGTCAAGGCGGTCGAGGACATGAACCCGCCAAAGACCCTCAGAGAAATGCTGAAGCTCACTGGGCACGTGACCGCGCTAGGGCGATTCATCTCCAAGTTGGGGGAGCGAGCGCTGCCCTTCTTCTAGCTAATGAAGAAAAAGGGGCCCTTTGAATGGACCGAAGAGGCCGACAAGGCTTTCCAAGATCTCAAGAGATACCTGACCAGCCCTCCGGTCATGGTGGCTCCGCAACCTCAAGAGCCCCTGGTGCTTTACCTCGCCGCCACTCCCTACTCCGCCAGCGCAGCCCTGGTGGTGGTTAGGGAGGAGCGTCGAATCAAAACCACAGCAGCAGCCCGGGACAAGGCAAAACAGGGACAAGGAAGGCCCACAGAAACCGCCACCGCGGCTGAGGAGGATCAGCCGCCGCAGAGGAGTGCACCAGAGGCGAAAGAGGCCCCTCTCCCAGATAGCCAGCCTCCGGAGGCCTCATCGCCTCAGGAGGCACCATGGTCTCTGGAGGGCGCCACCAGCACTGACGCACCCAACCTCGTTGAGCACCCAGCGTACTTCATCAGCACGGTGTTGCGGGACGCGAGGGCACGGTACCCCATGCCTCAGAAGCTCCTCCTCACGCTACTGGTGGCCTTGCGCAAGCTGCGGCACTATTTTCAGGGTCACCCCATCAAGGTTGTCTCGTCATACCCCTTGGACATAGTGCTCAGGAGACCTAACTCAGCCGGAAGGGTCGCTGAGTGGAACATAGAACTGCAAGCATTTCAGCTTGAATTCAGCACGACCAGAGTCATCAAGGGAGCAGCATTAGTGGATTTTGTGGCAGAATGGACGGAGGCACCAGGCCTCAAGGCCGACGAGGATCGGTCCCTCTCCCCGGGAAGCAAGGCGCTAGAAGGCTGGGTCATGTACTTCGATGGGGTGTTCTCCAGGCATGGCGCTGGAGCTGGGGTGGTGCTTATATCGCCCACTCAGGACAAGCTCTACTACGCTGTATAGCTCTGTTTCCAGCAAGGTGAAAAGGTCTCCAATAACATAGCGAAGTATGAAGGTCTAATAGCAGGCTTGAAGGCCGCAGCTGCCCTGGGGGTGAAATGCCTCACCATTAAGGGTGATTCGCAGCTCCTTGTCAATTTCTCCAACAAGGTGTACGAGCCGAATGATGAGCACATGGAAGCCTACCTTGCGAAGGTCCGCAGGACGGAGAAGCAGTTCTGGAGGTTGGAGTTGCAGCATGTGCCCCGTGGCACCAATCAGGAGGCCGACGACATCGCCAAACGGGCGTCTAGGCGGTTGCCTCAGGAGCCTGGCGTCTTCGAGGAGCGGCTCTTCAAGCCCTCGGCCCTACTGTCATTGTCAAACATGGCTCAGCCTCGGGAGGAGCTCCCCCAGCCACCTGCCTCAGGAGCCCCGGTCTGTGGCCCGGCCTCAGGAGCACGCCTGCTCCTGACGATGGAGCCTCAGGAGGGGGACTGGATCACGGAACTCCGGAGTTACTTAACACAAGGGACCCTGCCAGAGAAGGAGGAGGAGGCGGAGCGTGTGGCACGGCTGGCCATGGCATATTGCATCAAGGATGGAGAGCTCTACCGGAAGCGACCAAACGATGTATCCCTGTGCTGCATCTCCAGGGAGCAAGGAAAGGAGCTGCTGGAAGACATACACGGCGGAGACTGTGGACATCATTCATCATCACGGACCCTGGTCGGCAAGGTGTTCCGCAGTGGGTTTTATTGGCCCACCGCACTCAATGACGTCGTTGAACTAGTGAAGGCTTGTGAGGCCTGCCAGTTCCACGCCAAGCAGATCCATCAGCCGGCAGGAGGCCTGCAGACTATACCCCTTTCGTGGCCGTTCGCTGTCTGGGGGCTGGACATCCTGGGCCCGTTTCCTCGGGCGCCCGGGGGCTACCGCTACCTCTACGTCGCCGTGGACAAGTTCACCAAGTGGGCTGAAGTAGAAGCCGTCTGCACCATCCCCGCGGGTTCCACGGTCAAGTTCATCAGGAGCATCGTGAGCCGGTTCGGGGTGCCGAACCGCATCATCACAGACAACGGTTCGCAATTTACCAGTAACCTCTTCAAAACATACTGTGCTAACCTTGGAACGCAGATATGCTACGCTTCGGTGGCGCACCCCCGAAGCAACGGCCAGGCCGAGCGAGCCAACGCAGAGGTCCTGAGGGGCCTTAAGACCAGGACGTTTAAGAAGAAGCTGGAGGCCTGCGGCAGAGGTTGGTACGATGAGCTTCAGTCCGTGCTGTGGTCCATCCGCACAACCGCGACCAAGCCGACTGGAGAGACCCCGTTCTTCTTGGTCTACGGAGCCGAAGCAGTCCTGCCTCACGAGGTCAGACGTCGCTCCGCACGGGTTCTGGCATTCGACGAGGCGCAGCAGGACGCCATGCGGGGGATGGACCTCGTGCTGGGGGAGGAACCTTGCCGAGAAGCCGCGCTGCGAGCGGCGAGGTACCAGCAAGCACTGCGACGATACCACTACCGCAACATCTGCCCCAGAACTCTCGAGGTAGGAGACCTCGTGCTCAGGCGGGTTCTCTCCAGGGAGGGACTGCACAAGCTCTCTCCCATTTGGGAGGGCCCGTTCAAGGTTGTTCATGTTTCCAGGCCTGGCTCCGCGCGCTTGGAGACTTAGGAGGGGGTGCCGGTTCAGAACGCATGGAACATCCAGCACCTCCGGAGGTTCTACCCTTAAAAAGGCCCAGAGCCTATGAAGAAGGCGAATGCCTATGAAGCTGTCGCGTTTTGGAAAAGGCCCAGAGCCTGTGAAGAAGGCGAATTCCTGTGAAGCTGTCGCGTTTTGGAAAAGGCCCAGAGTTTGTGAAGAAGGCGAATGCCTATGAAGCTGTCGCGTCTTGGAAAAGGGCCAGAGCCTGTGAAGACGGCGAATGCCTGTGAAGCTGTCGTGTTTTGGAAAAGGCCCAGAGCCTGTGAAGAAGGCGAATGCCTGTGAAGCTGTCGCGTCTTGGAAAAGGCCCAGAGCCTGTGAAGAAGGTGAATGCCTGTGAAGCTGTCGCGTTTTGGAAAAGGCCCGGAGCTTGTGAAGAAGGCCAACGCCTGTGAAGCTCGCCGCCCGTGACACTCCCACGTAATAATGAGTTGGGGCTATACATGCCCCGGAGTCTCAGGAGCGCCGGCCTCAGGCCCTGGGGCTCCCTCCCACGCCCGGTGGCAGCACTTAGCTCCGCGCTGGTGAGAAGACGTCGAAGACTAGATTAGGTGTCGCACGCGGCTTTTTCATTTGCTTTCCACAGTTGGCTTGTTCATTCTCATTCGAAGTTTTGTTGAAGCTGTTGCCGTCTTTGACTTGTGGTTCTTCGACTTTTCACTCTCCTGCCTCGATTTCTCTTATGCAAGGCCTCGCGAGGGGGGCAGCCGAGCGCCCTCGTGAGTGTTTCCGTCCTAGTCGTTCAAAGGTTTCGCGACTTGGGTCCATTACAGGAGCACCCCTCCAGTCCGTGCCCCACGGGCACCGCGACACGATCAAAGGGCCTGGGTCGGTCGCCCCCCCCACGGCTAGGGCCGGGAGCTATCTACGCGCGCCACGTAGCCGGAAGGCACGATAACGGAAGCAAAGCGATGATTAACAGCAATAACCCAAACACGCCCCCGCGGGGCTCCACGCTACAGTCTTCTTACGCAGGAAAAAGGAAAAGAAAGAGCAAATCAGGCGCAGCTCGCCTCACACCGGCCTGCAGGGAAGACTCGGGCTGCCTCCGGGGCTCAGGCAGACTCCCTCTCATGCTTCACCGAGGCGCGACGACGGGCAGACGCGCTACCACCTTCCAGGCAGGTATGACGGCGTGGAGGCTGACCGCGGCCACCGCTAGAAGAGTCGCCGCCTGAAGAAGAACTGGTGAAGCTTGGGGAACCCTGAGCGCCGCCAATCACGCGAGCGCTGTCCTCTCCATCATCGTCGGGGCTGGGTCCTCGGCCGCGGTCGTCATCCTCAGAGCAGCACCCTGCGCGGTGACCATCTTCCCCAAATACCCTCACGTAGAGGGTGGCATCGCCGTCAAACTTGAAGTGCGGGGTGCACCAACGGCTCAGGCCATGCACGCGGGCAAACGTCTGCCAACCGCGGGTCAAGGCCAGGCTCCCGGCTGCGGAGACCTCCAATGAAGCCCATGAGGCCCGGCTGCAGCAGCCGTCTGCCTGAAGCCAGAGGCCGCCCGGGGCGCCGACCGGGAGCTCGCCGAGGAGGAAGCGAGGAAGTTGAAGCCAGGTGCTAGTCGGCTCCGCCGACCACACAACAAACTCCGGCAGCACCTCTGCAGCGCGAAAGCGCGACCTAGGGGAACGCGCGACCGAAGCGCGCCCCCCGGCCGCAGCAGTCCGCCCGTCACCATGCTGGAAATCATCTCCACGGCCAGTGTTCTGGGAATGGGGGTCCCTAGACTTGCCTTCCTGCGGCCTACGGCGTGGCTCAAAGGGGGCCCAACACGGCCCATCTTCATCAACACGGACCCAAGACCCTCGCGAGGGGCCAAGCCTCGCGGGGCGGACGACACGGAGCTTCCTCAGGCACGGCCTCATCAGGTTGGCTCGCGAGGAGGCGGAGAAATAAAGGCGGGGTACCCACGAGATGCCCGTGACGCAAGCCATGATGACCAAGGGTGCCAGGCGGGCGCCAGCCCGCGCAGTGTCCTCCTTTCCTCCTTGGTGCAAAGGGAGCAAGCGCAGGCGAGAGCATCAAGCAAAGGCACCCGTTTCGGTGCAACGAGACCAAGACCAGCCCAACGGCAGGGAGGAAGTCATTGTGGAGCCCAAGCCAGCGTCACCACCAGACTCTTTGGCAAGCGAGGACCAACTTTAGTCAGGATAAGTGTACCCAATGTTCCCCTTCAAAATAGCCAATTGTTGGCGCCCTTCCCGCTCAATATTTGGGAAGAGACCCAGGGCCTTTGCCTATAAATAGGACTAGCCACCCCCAGATGAGAGGGGATCAGGGAGACGAGACCAGGGATAAGAGCAGAGCGGCAAGAGAGAGAGGGAGAGATAGAAGGGTGACTGAACTCCTCCTAGCAGTTCATCCCCCCAGCCAAGAACAGACCCTCGCGAGGCTATTCTTCCTTGTATTGCTCATCATCGTCAGCCCAAGAGGCAATCCACCAAACCACACTGGAGTAGGGTATTACACCACAACGGTGGCCCGAACCAGTATAAACCCTGTGTCTCTTGTGTTATTCTTTCCATAGCTTAGATCTTAGAGAGGCGGTGGGGTGCAGGTAGATAGAAGGCGAAATCTCCGCGCGCACCCCAGTGTTCGAACCTCAAGGGTCTGCCGGAACCCGAAACCCAACGGCTGCTGATGCCGCCGAGTACTTCAAGGATCAGAAAGGTCCCGAAGTGGAGAAGCTCTTCTGGTCATAGTTTCACGCTCCAGTCCGTCTGCTGTTGCTCAATGAGCAATTGGCCGATTGGGCCAAGCTCCATAGGTTGTCCGGACTTGCCATGAGGTCCGTTGTGGATCACCTGTGGCCGCGAGGGCTAAGGCCGAGTAGCTACTTTAGCTTAGTGCAAAAATTCCTTGAAGTTGTGCCACGCATCGATGTTGTAAAGAGATCAGCGTGCATAGAAGGTGCGCGGATGGCCCTTGCCCGTGTCCAAACATACTGGGCGGAGATGGAGGCCACCACTGTTGCGGCACAAGGTTCAGCCATAGGCCGAGTGGCTGCCGAGCACTACTTTGAAGAGGTCCTTGAAGGTGCACGATCGATAGAGGCGCAGTGCTCGAAGAATATTATTTTCCAGTGACATGTAGTCCCATTGTACAAACAATGTTTTATTGAATTTATCAAGGCTGTATTTATACTTTTGCCTGAAAGTGCTATGATGCCTCATGTGCGGCCGTTTATGTATATATGTATATAACCTGAAAGATGGCAGTCGTCGACTTCAGCCCCCACGCATATAATGCGGGGGTGTTCGCAGAAGACGCATGTTCACACTTGATCCAACGTCTTGGTCCATTAAGGAGGTGCTAGCGCAGCGAACTAGGCAACCGGACTATAATGCTTTAACACTTTCACTTAGCCAGAGGAGTTTGACAGTGGGGCTACTATATAGCCCCTGGTGGCTCCGCGCTCATCCGAATTCGGGGCGCATACATGACTGGCCGGGAAACGGCCCTTTGTTAAGGCGGAGGAACCTCGAAGATTCCGCCAGGTCATTGAGTGGTTGACCAGTCTCATGCTATATCATGACAGTCAGTTTTTGGCTTTCTCTACTAAGGTGCTCGTCCGGATGAACCAGGGCACAATCGCAGTAGTTCTCCTGGTGCCTCCATAGCCGATAGAGCGGAACATAAGGCAGCAAAACACAGGAGCCGGGAAAACCCAACATTTGACCAAAGACATGATTCAGAGCTGATGCATATAAGGCCAAACTCGCGACGCCGAACACTCCCTAAGGTATTCGGTCTTTATGATGTAAACCGGGCCTAAACAGTGCCCTTTGTAATAAGCCCCTGGTGTCCAGGTACGTGCAATATTCTGACGTGGCCACATGCCAATACATCAGCATCCTTCTCAATTGTACTGAGAATCCGAGGGATGTGTATCAACAAGAGACAGTTAAAAAGGTTTACGAAGGGTCTTAATCTAAAAAGAATCCTTGGAACGGGTCCCTGCTGCACGTATGCGCCTGTATCTCTGTTGTGCCGTATTCTGGACGGGTGTAGCACGATGGTCATCTAAAAAAGAGAGGAACTTAATTGAATAGTTGTGGTGCAAAAGGTAAGTTTTACTAAATAAACAATATATAGTTCAAAATGAGTAAAGTTGAGCCTAATTGCCACTTGTGCGCGCGCGTTGAGCCCCTTGTATTGTAATAGGGGTATAGCCATCAAACCTGTATCAATTACATATAGCTGCACCGGACTCGTCCAACCGTGTCCGTGGTCTTAATGACCCGTCAGATGCTTTAGTTGGTGAGACCGTTTAGTGTGCGGCTGCCAAGGCAGTCGCATGGTCTTCTGCGCGCAAGGAGCACTCAATATTTCCATTTACTGTAATGATGCCACATGGACCGGGCATCTTAAGCATGAGGGAAGCATAATGCGGTATTGCGTTAAAGCGAGCGAAAGCTTCACGTCCGAGTAGTGCTTGATAGCCACTTTGGAACAGAGCGATGTGGAAGGTTAAATTTTCACTGCGGAAGTTATCGGGGAAGCCGAATATAACCTCTAGTAGCAGGGAGCCCGTGCAATGGGATTTTGGGCCTGGCGTTACTCCTTTGAAGGTAGTATTGCTATGGCTAATTTTTGTTGGGTCTATCCCCATTTTGCGGACAGTGTCCTGATATATCAGGTTTAAACTACTGTCGTCGTCCATCAGGACTCGTGTGAAGTGGTATCCGTCAATTATCGGGTCTAACACCAAGGCAGCCCATCCTGCATGCCGAATACTTGCCGAGTAATCCCGATGGTCGAAGGTGATCGGTTGGGACGACCAGTGGCAGAACTCCGCAGTGATAGGCCCTGGGACATGTGTCTCTAGGAGTGCCGCTTTGTTTCTCCCCTTTGTCACATGTAACCAGTTTACTGTTTTAACTTCTGGTGGGAATTTATTTTGTTCCCCAGTGCTTTGCTTGCGAGGCTCATCCTCGTCTTCACTTGGTGTATCCTGCCCCTTATGTTCGGCGTTGAGCTTGCCGGACTGCTTGAAGACCCAACATTCTCTATGGGTATGATTTGCAGGTTTATCGGGGGTGCTGTGGATCTGACATATTTTGTCCAGAATCTTGTTTAGGCTGGACAGTTCGTCTCTATTGCCTTTGGAGGGCAGCTTTTGCTGACCTGGACGAGAGCTTCTGAATCCGGCGTTTACCGCTGTGCTCTTCGGGTTGTCTTCTTTATTCCGGTGCTTGTTTTTGTTGCGTCGTGGTTTCCCATTTTCATCCCTGACTTCGGATCTACTTGGGTCACTGGTGCTGCATCGGGCTAACCAGGAGTCCTTGCCCACGCAAAAGAGGGTCATGAGGCTTGTTAATGCTGCCATTGTTCTCAGCTTTTCTTGGCCGAGGTGTCTGGCGAGCCATTCGTCTCGAATGCTGTGCTTGAAAGCTGCTAAGGTTCGGTGTCCGGACAGTCGACTATTTGGTTCTTTTTAGTGAGAAACCTGTTCCAAAGCTTTCGGGCTGACTCTCCGGACTGTTGAGTTATATGACTTAAATCGTCTGCATCCGGTGGTCGGACATAGGTCCCTTGAAAATTTTCCCGAAAAGCGTCTTCGAGCTCTTCCCAGCTTCCAATGGAGTTTTCGGGGAGGCTTTTAATCCAGTGCCGAGCTGGCCCTTTGAGCTTGAGGGGTAAGTACTTGATGGCGTGGAGATCGTCTCCTCGAGCCATGTGGATATGGAGGATGTAGTCCTCAATCCAGACCCCAGGGTCTGTCATTCCGTCGTATGCCTCTATGTTTACGGGTTTGAATCCCTCTGGAAATTCATGGTCCAGCACCTCATCGGTGAAACATAGGGGGTGTGCGGCACTGCTATATTTGGGTATACCATGGTGTTGGGATGTTTGTTGTGTTGCATTGCATGCTGGAGCGCGCTTGCGTGTCCCGTAGATGGTTCTGGTTGCACCGTACTTTTGATGCGAGCCCTCATGTGGGTCGCGTACTTGCTTATGTGCGGCGTCGTTTGCCGCTCTATGTTGGCCACGAGGACGTCTATCCGACCGGATGGCTGTTTTGTTTTTTGATTGCGGGGGATCTAAGGCCTCCTCATCGAATTCGGGTAGCAGCTTTCGCTTCGGGTAGCTCTTGGTATGGCGATTACCACCGTACTTTGCTGCAGTGTTGAGTACTTCACTCCATCTGATTCTGAGTGTGTCTTGTGCAGTCCTGAGCCTTTGCTTCTGCTTTTTCAGACTTCCTCGCAGTGGCAACAAGCCTTTTATGGGTATTCTGTTGGTCCGGGTGCCTGTCCAGTGTGATGTTATCCGGACTGTTATCTTCGACGGAGTCGAGTTGTTCGGTTTGATTCTCCGTGTTGCTGTGGTCGGACAACGGTTCAATGCCATGTTTGTCGTCCGCTGGCTCGCCTTGCTCTATCACTGGGTTTATATGATCGCTGCTACTACCGAGGCGGGATTTGGAGCGGCGCTTACGCCGCCAATTTGACTGCTTCTCGAGGGAACAACCCTTCGCTGCGTCCTTCCGTTCCTCGTCGTCGTTTTCTTTGGGTGTGTCCACCATGTATACATCATATGATGAAGTGGACGTCCAGTGCCCTATGGGCAGTGGTTCCTGTTCGTCTCCTGCATCGTCGTCCATACCGTCGATGTCTTCGGGGTCGAAGTCGAGCATGTCGGTCAAATCGTCGACAGTGGCTACTAAGTGGGCGGTGGGTGGGCGACGAATTTCTTCGTCCTCTGCATCCCAATCCTGCCGAACATAGTTCGGCCAGGACTCTTCTAACGCCCCGAGACCGATGTGCCAGGTGTCGTCCAGTTATTCGCTGTTGTTGCCTTGTCTTTGCTTGCGTGTCATGCATTGCATATCATGTCATCATGTGCATTTCATTTGCATACATGTTCGTCTCATGCATCTGAGCATTTTTCCCGTTGTCCGTTTTGCATTCCGTCGCTCCGTTCTCCTCCGGTGGTCATTTCTATCTTCTTCTCGTGTGTGGAGATTAAACATTTCCGGATTGGACCGAGACTTGTCATGCGGCCTTGGTTTACTACCGGTAGACCGCCTGTCAAGTTTCGTACCATTTGGACTTCGTTTGATGCTCCAACGGTTAACCGAGGGACCGAAAAGGCCTCGTGTGTGTTGCAGCCCAACACATTTCCAATTTGGCCCAAAACCCACCTAAACCTATTCTATCTTGTAGAGTGTTCGATCACGAATGCGTGGCCAAAAACCGCACCTCATTTGGACTCTCCTAGCTCCCTCTACCTATATATATATGTGATCCCCTCCGAAATATTCGTGGTACAAACCCTAACTTCCTCCTCCGCGCGCCGCCGGACATCTCTTCTCTGTGCCGGACAATGTCCGCCGCCTGCCGCCACGTCCCTCCGACCAATGGGGGATCGCCACGTCATCGCCGCCACTCCCTCGTCCAACCGCAGGCCGCCACCTGTCCCCGCCACGCCCACTTCGCCGCTGCGGCCCTGCAGGCCCATCCGGGGCCCGCCCGAGCGCGCGAGAGCCCGGACCGGCCCCCGCGCTCCGCCGCCCGCGCCTTCCCTGCGCCACCGCCTTGTGTCTCGCTGCTGGCCGCCGCCCTGCGCCTCCCCGCCAACGCGCTTCGCCGCTCCGCCGCCGACCGGCGCCGTCCTCACCGGAGCGCGCTACCCGCACCGTCGCAGGCCGCCACTCGACCGCGGGGTCCCCAAGCGGACGAGCCCCACCTGCTCGCCGGCCCTCTTCGAACCGCCACCCTGCCGAGTAGCTCGCCGGAGCTCCCGTGCCGCGCCGCCACTGCAGGAGGACGCCGGCGCCGTCTCCGCCGCGGCACCTCGCAACGCTTCGTCCCCGACCAGATCCGGTCGAGGAGCGACCGGATCCGGCAACCCCGACAACTCCGGCGAGTTTTTCCCCAACTCCGGCGCCGTCTCCCTCTCCCTCGGTGACTTTCCGGTGAACCTCGTACGGCGTGCCCCGAAACCCTAGATTCGTTTCGGGTGGTAAAATTTCTACTAAGTCCTCGAAATTCCCAGATCCATATGCCCATGTTCATCATGCCGTATCTTTGCATCCGTAGCTCCGTTTTTGGCATATAGCATATCAAAAGGTTCGCCTCAGAGAGCACATCATTTCATCTCACTGCATCATTTTCATTAGAGTTCATCTGGATGCCCGAAATGCTGTTAGAAGAGTGCTACTTGAGATAATTGTCAGATCTGCTGCTCCATTTAACTATTTGTCATTTTTGCCATGATTATTGTGTGCATGATATGCCCCTGAGCTCTACTTGTGTTTTGTTAAGGGTTTTTCCATCTTTCCAGAGGTGCAACCCATGTATTTTTGTGATGTGTGTGGTGACTAGAACAAGCTTGCAAAGTGAGGCACTTGGTAATGCTGATTTCAGGGACTTAGCATTTCCACTAAGTCCTTGGCCTGTTTATCTCATATGGTCATATGTTAATGTGGTTTCCTAGTGATCCGTGCCTCTTTTGAGGATGATCAGTAAGGATGATTTTTTAATCTTGTAGTGCTCTATCCATCCATGTCTTTATTTGCAATTATGGAGCACCCTAGCTTGAGTCAATCGAGCTCTGCTTTTGCTACTTCATGAATCTGGGCAGATTGTCTACTTGTTAGCAATTTTGCCGAGGATGTTTTAGTTGATCCGTGCATGCCATGTTATTGTTCTTGCCATGTATAGCTTGTATAATGTGTATTCTTTATGGGTGTGTGCTTATATTGTCATGCCTTGCTCTGTAGTGAGTGCATCGAGCTCGTTAACATGCCTACTTGATATCTGTTTTCAGCATGCTCCAGTTTTCACTAAGTCTGAGAACTAATTATGTTTTTGCCATGTTCACATGCTTGCAAATGTATTTTCTGATCCCTTTTGGCTCAAGGTCACTAAGGGACTTTTGTTAAGCTCTTTGAGTAGCTCCATTCCATGCTTTACTTTGCCATGTTCAGGCCATGTAGCATATAGTTTTCATGCTCCAAAGTGTGCTACCTGATCTTAAATTCCAGACAAGTGTTAATTTCACTAAGTCTGAGATCTATTTACCAAATGCATATTTGCCATGCTTGTTTGAACCTGTTATTGGATGAATTGGCCGTAGCTCAGTGTTCATCTTTTGTTAAGCATCATGAATGGATCCCTGCCATGTATTTTGTTGCCATGTTTGGGTGCTGTAGCTTGCTTATCTTGTTGCATTTAGATGGCTACTTGCTGTAAATCGCAGACCGGTGTCATATTTGAATCGCTTGCCATTTCCAGACCGTAACTCCGATTCCGGTGATCTTTATATCGTTTTCAAGTGATTTCACCTCACCTTTCCAGTGGCACACTTGGATTTCCAAGTTGAGGCCAGGTTCATTCATTCCTTTGGAAATCATGCATATGCATCGCATACCGCATACCGCATATCATACCATGTTTATGTGTTGGTTGTTTACTATGTTGTGTGCTTCTTTCCGGTGTTTGCTTCTTCGGGTTGGTTCCGGTTACGTCGCGTTTATGAGGACCCGTTCATATACATTCCGTTTGTCTTCTTCATGGACTCGTTCTTCTTCCTTGCGGGATTTCAGGCAAGATGATCATACCCTCGAAATCACTTCTATCTTTGCTTGCTAGATGCTCGCTCTTTTGCTATGCCTATGTTGCGATACCTACCACTTGCTTATCATGCCTCCTATATTGTTGAACCAAGCCTCTAACCCACCTTGTCCTAGCAAACCGTTGTTTGGCTATGTTACCGCTTTGCTCAGCCCCTCTTATAGCGTTGTTAGTTGCAGGTGAAGATTGAAGTTTGTTCCTTGTTGGAACATGGAGATGTTGTTCCTTGTTGGAACATGTTTACTTGTTGGGATATCACTATATATCTTATTTAATTAATGCATCTATATACTTGGTAAATGGTGGAAGGCTCGGCCTTATGCCTGGTGTTTTGTTCCACTCTTGCCGCCCTAGTTTCCATCATATCGTTGTTATGTTCCCAGATTTTTGCGTTCCTTACGTGGTTGGGTTATAATGGGAACCCCTTGACAGTTCGCTTTGAATAAAACTCCTCCAGCAAGGCCCAACCTTGGTTTTACCATTTTCCACCTAGCCTTTTTTCCCTTGGGAGTCGCGCATCCCGAGGGTCATCTTTATTTTAACCCCCCGGGCCAGTGCTTGTCTAAGCGTTGGTCCAAACTAGAGCCCCTTGCAGCTCCACCTCGGGGAAACTCGAGGGCTGGTTTTAGTTGTACGGATTGCTTATCCGGTGTTGCCCTGAGAACGAGATATGTGCAACTCCTATCGGGATGTCGGCGCATCGGGTGGTCTTGCTGGACTTGTTTTACCATTGTCGAGGATGTCTTGTAGAACCGGGATACCGAGCCTGATCGGAATGTCTCGGGAGGAGGTCTATTCCTTCGTTGACCGTGAGAGCTTGTCATGGGCTAAGTTGGGACACCCCTGCAGGGATTTGAACTTTCAAAAGCCGTGCCCGCGGTTATGGGCAGATGGGAATTTGTTAATGTCCGGTTGTAGAAAACCTGAAGTTAACCTTAATTAAAATACATCAACTGCGTGTGTAACCGTGATGGCCTCTTTCCGGTGGAGTCCGGGAAGTGAACACGGTGTTGGAGTTATGCTTGATGTAGGTTTTTTTAGGATCACTTCTTGATCATACTTTTATTGACCGTGCTTTGCCTTCTCTTCTCGCTCTCATTTGTGTATGTTAGCCACCATATATGCTAGTCGCTTGCTGCAGCTTCACCTCATACCTTTTACCTTACCCATAAGCTTAAATAGTCTTGATCGCGAGGGTGCGAGATTGCTGAGTCCCCGTGGCTCACATTTACTTCCAAAACCAGCTTGCAGGTGCCGATGAGTCCGTGAAGGTGACGCAACCAAGCTCAAGGAGGAGCTCGACAAAGATCTTGTCCTTTGCGTTGTTCCATTCTAGTCGATCAGTAGTGGAGCCCAGTTGGGGTCGATCGGGGACCTTGTCGCTTTTGCGGGTTCTTCTTTTATTTTGGTTCCGTAGTCGGACCTTGATTGTATTTGGATGTTGTAATGCTTTATTCATGTAATTGTGTGAAGTGGCGATTGTAAGCCAACTATGTATCTCTTTCCCTTATGTATTACATGGGTTGTGTGAAGATTACCTCACTTGCGACATTGCTTTCAATGCGGTTATGCCTCTAAGTCGTGCTTCGACACGTGGGAGATATAGCCGCATCGAGGGCGTTACAACTCTCTTGACAGGGAGAGAGACCTTAATGAGTTCAGCATGTCGCCGAAGGGCGAGCGCCGAAAGATATCCGCGGAGGTGAACTCCATGATCGGCGCCTAGTTGGATTCGACAGGCACGGGCGCAGGCGGTTCGGAGTCCATGGCCGGGGGAGAATCCAGCAATTCGGCGTCACGGCTCTCGTGAAGGGTAAGGTCGATACTCGGCTCGATCGTTGATGAGAGTGCGGCCTCCACGGCAGGGTCTATCCACTCGTCTCTAGATGGCGCAATTGGCTCCGATTTGAGGGTCGGAGCGGTCGCCGGTGTGATCTCTTGAACACTGTCCGATGGTAGAGCTAAGTCATGCTCATCGTGACCGTGCGGCGTACTCGGCAAGGGCTCGAATCCGTCGAAGATCAAGTCTCCGTGGATGTCGGCTGTGTAGTTCAAGTTTCCAAATCTGTCCTGATAGCCAGGGGCGTAGCTCCCGATCTGCTCTAGATGGCCAAGCAAGTTGGCCCACAGTGCGGAGCCGCCGAATACAAAGATCTGTCCGGGGAGAGAAGTCTCACCCTAGACTGCATCGCTATCGATGATCAAAGGAGCCATCAAGCCTAATGACGACAACACAAAGGAACTCTCAATGAAAGCACCAATGCCGGTGTCAAAACCGACGGATCTCGGGTAGGGGTTCCCGAATTGTGCGTCTAAGGCGGATGGTAACAGGAGGCAGGGGACGTGATGTTTTACCCAGGTTCGGGCCCTCTTGATGGAGGTAAAATCCTACGTCCTTCTTGATAGTTCTTGATAATATGAGTAGTACAAGAGTTGATCTACCACGAGATCAGAGAGGCTAAACCCTAGAAGCTAGCCTATGGTATGATTGTATGTTGTCCTATGGACTAAAAACCTCCGGTTTATATAGACACCGGAGGGGGCTAGGGTTACACAAGGTCGGTTACAAAGGAGGAGATATACATATCCGTATTGCCTAGCTTGCCTTCCACGCCAAGTAGAGTCTCATCCGGACACGGGGCGAAGTCTTCAATCATGTCTCTTCATAGTCCAACAGTCCAGCCAAAGGATATAGTCCGGCTGTCCGGAGACCCCCTAATCCAGGACTCCCTCACTCACTGACATTACATTCATGTCGGTGCTCATACTTGAGCATTGTATCATCCATGCTAGTTTATTTTATTTTTAAGTTTTGTTGTGTGTTTGAAAAACCTTAAGAAAAACCAAAAAAAATAGTTGTAGCTTTTAGCTAGTTTACTTTCCATGCCTGTAGTAGTAGTAATTAAAAAGAAAACCCAAAAAGGTTTCTCATTCTTCTTTTTGCTTGTTGGGAGCTTTCCCGTGTAAATAGTTTTATTTATTTTCTTGTTCTTTGGGGGTCGAGAGGAGAAGACCTTAATGAAAATGTTGAGTGGCTCTCGTATGCATTATTGTTGATCTAACAAAGAGACCATATTACCTTGTCTTCTCCCTTGAATTGAATGCTTGCAGATTCCAGCTTAGTCCAATGCACGTGCACTATTATTATTATCCACACTATTCGTTCGTGCAAGTGAAAGGCAATAATGACGATATATGATGAACTGATTGAGATGAGAAAAGCTAGTATGAACTCGCCCTCTCTTGTTTTTGTAAATATGATTAGTCCATCGTTCCTGATTCAGCCTATTATGAATGAAACATGTTTGCAATGACAATTAGAGATTATAGTTGCTTATGCCATGCTTAATTCGCTAGGAGTTTATAATGGTTTACCTTGAGTGCCAACATGCTATTAAAATGGTTGTGATGTGGTATGATGGGGTGGTATCCTCCTTTGAATGATTCAAGTGGCTTGACTTGGCACATGTTCACGCATGTAGTTGAAACAAAATCAACATAGCCTCTACGATATTTACGTTCATGGTGAATTATATCCTACTCATGCTTGCATTTGGTGTTGATCAATTTTAATGCATGTTCATGACTGTTGTCGCTCTCTAGCTGGTCGCTTCCCAGTCTCTTTCTAGCCTTCACCTGTACTAAGCGGGAATACTGCTTGTGCATCCAATTCCATAAATCCCAAAGTTATTCCATATGAGTCCACCATACCTTCCTGTATACGGTATCTACCTGCCCTTCCAAGTAAATTTGTATGTTCCAAATCCTAAACCTTCAAATAAACATTCTGTTTTGTATGCTCGAATAGCTCATGTATTAATGTGGGTTGTTTTTATCCTCCATGCTAGGCGGGTTATTCTCAAGAGGAGTGGAATCCGCTTCTCACTCACGAGAAAATGGCTGGTCACCGGGATGCCCAGTCCCATGCTCAAATCAAATCAAAATAATTGCAAACAAAACTCCCCCAGGATTGTTGTTAGTTGGAGGCACCCGTTGTTTCGGGCAAGCCATGGATTGATGCTTGTTGGTGGTGGGGGAGTATAAACTTTACCATTCTGCTTGGGAACCGCCTATAATGTGTGTAGCATGGAAGATATCGAGATCTCTCGGTTGTTATGTTGACAATGAAAGTATACCGCTCAAAATATTATTCATCTCTATTTTCAAATCGAGCTCTGGCACCTCTACAAATCCCTGCTTCCCACTACAAAGGGCTTATCCATTTACTTTTATGTTGACTCATCATCCTCTTATTAAAAAGCACTAGTTGCATGTATTATTGTTAGTTTACATTGAGTATGACTTGACTGGATCTATTTTACCATGAATTACAATGTCTAGTCAGTCCTTGATCTTTAAAGGTACTCTGCATTTATGTTTTGCGGTCTTAGAAAGGGCTAGCGAGATACCATCTTGTTATATCATATTATGATTGTTTTGAGAAAGTGTTGTCATCCGAGATTTACTATTATTGCTCGCTAGTTGATTATGCCATTGATATGAGTAAACATGAGACCTAAATGTTATTGTGAATACGGTTAGTTCATAATATTTGCTAAAAACTTGAATGCTGGCTTTACATATTTGCAACAACAAGAGCAAACAAAGTTTGTAGAAGCTTTTCTTTATCACTTTCAGTTTATCAACTGAATTGCTTGAGGACAAGCAATGGTTTAAGCTTGGGGGAGTTGATACATCTCCGTCGTATCTACTTTTCCAAACACTATTGCCCTTGTTTTCAACTCTAACTTGCATGATTTGAATGGAACTAACCCGAACTGGCGCTGTTTTCAGCAGAATTGCCATGGTGTTATTTTTGTGCAGAAATAAAAGTTCTCGGAATGACCTGAAAATCATCGGAGATTATTTTTGGAATATATAAAAAATAATATAAGAAGAATCCGTGTCAGGGGGCCCACACCCTATCCATGAGGGCGGGGGCGTGCCTATCCCCTGGGCGCGCCCCTGCCTCTTCGGCCACCTGATGCTCCACCGACGTCCATCTTGACTCCATATATTCACTTTCGGGGATAAAAAAATCAGAGAGAAGGATTCATCGCGTTTTATGATACGGAGCTGCTTCCAAGCCCTAAACTCTCTCGGGAGGGCTGATCTGGAGTCCGTTCGAGGCTCCAGAGAGGAGTAATTCCATCGTAGGCTTGCTGGACGGTGACGGGTTGGATTAGATATATCATGTAATCGAGTTAGTTTTGTTAGGGTTTGATCCCTAGTATCCACTATGTTCTGAGATTGATGTTGCTATGACTTTTCTATGCTTAATGCTTGTCACTAGGGCCCGAGTGCCATGATTTCATATCTGAACCTATTATGTTTTCATGAATATATGTGAGTTCTTGATCCAACCTTGCAAGTCTATAGTCCCTTATTATGCATTATGATCCGTTAACCCCAAAGTGACAATAATCAGGATACTTACCGGTGATGACCGTAGTTTGAGGAGTCCATATATTCACAATGTGTTAATACTTTGGTCTGGTACTCTATTAACAGGAGGCCTTAATATCCCTGTGTTTCCAATAGGACCCCGCTGCCACGGGAGGGTAGGACAAAAGATGGCATGCAAGTTCTTTTCCATAAGCATGTATGACTATATTCGGAATACATGCCTACATTATATTGATGAACTGGAGCTAGTTCTGTGTCACCCTATGTTATAACTGTTGCATGATTGATCGCATCTGACATAATTATCCATCACTGATCCATTGCCTACGAGCTTTTCATATATTGTTCTTCGCTTATTTATTTTTACGTTGCTACTGTTACAATCACTATAAAACCCAAAAATATTACTTTTGCTACCATTACCACTATTATCATATTACTTTGCTACTAAACACTTTGCTGCAGATATTAAGTTTCCAGGTGTGGTTGAATTGACAACTCAGCTGCTAATACTTGAGTATATTCTTTGGCTCCCCTTGTGTCGAATCTATAAATTTGGGTTGAATACTCTACCCTCAAAAACTATTGCGATCCCCTATACTTGTGGGTTATCAGGGTACCACAAGCACAATGTCACCTCTTGCTGTCTCTCCACTAACAGTGCAAAAAGCACCTTCCTACGTAATTCTGGGTTAATTGTCAAGGTAACCTCGTCCAAATCACCTACTGAACAAAATCTTCCGGCTAGACAGAGTGTTATATCTGTGCTCCAGACACAAGTCCAATCCCTAATGGACGTTGTTTCAGAAACAAGAAGAGTGGTTGACAAATGTCGTGAAGATATGAATGGTTTTGAAACCAGACTATTAGACATTTTCTTCGTTGTTCAAGAGATATGGCGGAAAAAAAGGGGAATATCGTGCTGCTCCATTAGATTCTATAGCCTGAAACATTAGCACTCATGTCAAATGATCTATGCTTCTATACATCTGGTGGTGCTTTTATCTGCAAGGACTGTAAACTTTATGCCAACAAGCCTTTTGTTGTATGGTTGGAATTTATTTTGTTGTGATACAACATTTATGATGCTACCACAAGATTCTTGATTTCTAGCCTTCCCCAAGTTGCTTTCCACTCAAATCATCTTTCCACCATATCCAAATCTGTGAGAGAAAGTTGAGTGTTGGGGAGACTATCATTTGAAGCACAAGATCAAGGAGTTCATCATCAACACACCATCTATTACCTTTTGGAGATTGGTGTCTCCTAGATTGGTTAGGTGTCGCTTGGGAGCCTCCGTCAAGATTGTGGAGTTGAACCAAGAAGTTTGTAAGGGCAAGGAGATCGCCTACTTCGTGAATGTCACAGCCCTAGTTCAGCCCTTGCTTGACTTTGCTTGTTCATCATGCCATCATGTTTAAATTCCAAAGAAACTTGAAATGGGGATTGTTGAAACCCTAGCACCAAATAAATTCAAATAGGTTAAATAAAAATATTTTCAATGATCCCAAATGCCCTTTAGCATTGTTCAGGAACTCGTTAACTGGTAGCTGCTCGGTCAGCTAGGGAGTAGGGGATTAATAGGCTAATCGGCAAGTTAATCGACCATTTAATCGATTAATCGGATGATTTATCGGGTTATCGGCTACTCGGAGACCCTATGAGTAGGGATTAATTGGCAAGTTAACTGGTTAATCGGATGAATTCTTGAATAGTGCCCTTTAGAAAAGTTCATGATTTTAGTTAAAGGTGAAAACCTCTGCCAAAAATGATGAACATGTTTCTAGGCCATTCTGGATTTTTGATTTAAATCATAAAGTATTTGCATTTGGGCATTTAAATGCTATAAAATATTTTAAATGCTCAAATAATCATAAACTAAAATGTTTACTGTTGGATATATTCTAAGAAGTAGCCATGATTAGTTTTATGATTTTTGGAAATGCCCTGGAATTTTTAATAAAGCCCTCAAGTTACAGAAGAAATAGAAAATAGAAATTAAAGAGAGAGAGAGAGATTTACCTGGCCTCACCTGCGCAGCCCACCTGGCCGGCCTAGCTAGCAGCCCAGCCAACTGGCCCAGCCCACTGGCCTCCTCCTGGCGTCTTCCTCCTTGCCAGGAGGACGGGCGCGTGCCCGATGCGCACGCACCGCCGTGCGGCCACCTCCACCCTGCCTGGCTGCCCCCCCATCGCCCTGGACCTCCCTCGCGACGCCACACACCACCTGAACCTCTCTCGCTCTCTCCCTGAGCTCCTCTCCTCCTCTGGCTCCTTCGCACGCAACCACCGTGCGCTGTTGTCGCCGCCGACCAGCACAACCGCGGCCATCGCCTCTCCCTTGCCTCTCTGTGTTGTCCAGAGGCTCCGCCTCGACGACACGGAGCCCCAAGACGAAGCACACACCCGCGGGACGCCCGAAGCGACGACATCATCCTCATCCCCGCTGTCGGTCGCCAGAGATTGCCCTTGCCGCCCCGCTCGCTCCGGTTCCGCCCCGACCTTGCCGTCTGCTTCGCCGTGACCGTTGTGAGCTTCTGCCTCTCCTCCCCCTCTCCGTTCTCGCTGTCGCGCGCCATAGCAACCGCACCGAGCACACCCGCATGCGCCACCGCCTGATCTCGCCGCCGACGTGGCTCCGGCCACGCAACGGCCTCGCCGTCCTGTCCTTTGACCTCCCCGCACCTCGTAGGGTTTGTAGGAGTTAACCCCGAGCCTCCACGCGCACCGTAGCAACGGAATCGAGTTCGCCCGAACTCTGGCCTCCGCCTAACTTGTCGCCGCCACAGACCACCCCAGGTCCAGCCACCACCACCATCGGATGCGCCCTGCTGCGGGCGTTCCAACGCACCCGGCCACGCGAGCCCCCGTCGCCGGAGTTGGCCAGACGGGCGTCACCGTCGTGTTGTGCTTAGCACCGGCATTTAGCCGCTGACGTGGCAACTTCATTAGTGGCTAATGACGCTGCTAATTTAACCCCATAGCCGCTGACAGATGGGCTCCATGCCCTAATTAACGTTTCTAGTTAGGTTAGTTTAAACCCCAGCGGGACCCACGCGTCGGAGTTAACTGTGCTGACATGTCTGTTGACCGGACCCACCTGTCATTGACCCTAGGATGCACTGGGTCACTGACCAGTGGACCCCACTGGTCAGGTTTGACACGGACCAGCCCCTGTTGACTCGCTGACGTCACACCGACGCCATGCTGACGCAGTAAAGGATTTTCTGGATTAAATCTAATTTAGGAAATCTCAGAAAATAGCCAAAACTTCTAAAAATCATAGAAATTCAACCGTAACTCCAAATGAAATAATTTATATATGAAAAATTATCTGAAAAATATGAAGAATCTGTTTATGGCATTATCATGCATGTTTGAACAACTTACAGCCACTGTATATGACAATTTGAATCAATTGTATTTGAAATGCCTCATGTGGAGTTCAAATTTGAATCTAGTGTTCAAACCAACTCCATTTAAATCATTGCTAGCTGCATTAGCTCAAATCACAGCATATTGCCATGTCACATTCATGCATCATATTGTTGCATTGCATTGATTGTGTTTCCTCTCTATTGCCGGTAACCGTCCCCTCTTAGTCGACGATGTTTCCGACGACGTGATCGATGACACCGATGAAGAACTATATTATCTTCAGAAGTGCCATGCAAGCAAAACCCCCTTGTTCATTCCGATACAATCCCACTCTCTCGCTCCTGCTCTCTTTTACTGCATTAGGACAACAACGATTCAACTATTACATGCTGCGGTAGTTGAACCCCTTTCCTCTGCATGACCTTTCATTGTCACAGTAAATAGATGAAACCCACTAGCATGAGTAGGAGTTGTTTGAGCCCTGATGTGCCTACTCATTCATGCTTGTTTGTCATGCCTGCTACTGCATAGAGTTGAGTCAGGTCTGGTTCATCGGGGATGAATCGGAGGTGTGTGAACATGTCCTACTTTGTGTGAGCTAAGTGTGTGAACACGATTTGGTAAACGTAGCAGTGAGAGGCCATGTAGGAGTACATGGTGGGTTGTCTCACTGAAACCATCCTCAGGAACTGAGTAATGTGTTTGTGATCCATGAAACAGCTACGACCACACATTGGGCCCTGAAATATGACCCCGCTCGACTTACTGACCCCTCTCGCCCTCTGTCCAGGAGTTGCAACTAGTTTCTGGTGTTCATAGGATATGTGTTGGCGGCCGTGCATAGCGTTGACCCTAGGGGTGGGCTATGTTGCGGTAGATACACCGTGGCACGGTGTACCGGGCGCCCGTTTGGTGTCTCGGGAACCCTGCACACATCGTTTGGGGCTGTGAGCAAAACTCCGGCCGGATCTCCTCGCGGATGGAACCCGAATAGGCGATAAACCTGGACTAGAGACTTGTGCGGTTAGTCAGGTCGTGGTCTACACCCACGTCGGCTTTCGCTTGAAGTCTGCCGAGCACATGTCGTGTGCAGACGCTAAGTGGTGGAAACATGTGTGATGAAGTACACCCCTGCAGGGTTATAAATGATCTATTCGAATAGCCGCATCCGCGGTAAAGGACTTCTGGGTTGCCTATAACAGTTCATAGATAACTTGAAGTGGATACTCTAAAACTCGCAAGATAAGCATGAGTGCTATGGATGGCCTTCTCATAGGGAGATGGGAGCTGATCCATAGTGGTGTATTGATATGGTGAATATGTGGACTCGTGTGCACCACCTCAAAAGAGTTGCTTGCAGTCATAGTTCAGGTTAGCCACTGTGTCAAAGCTGGCTTGTTGCAGTTAAACCCCACCATCCCTTTGTTGATGCCGATGCATATGTAGCTAGTTCTGATGTAAGTCTTGTTGAGTACTTTTGTACTCACGTTTGCTTAATTTATGTTTTGCAGAGAGACTTCAGTCTTGCTAGTAGTTTTGCGTGGACTTCGACGTTTAGCTTGATACCTCAGCTACGATCTTGTGCCCTCGGCAGGACCTAGTGGATAGTCAGGATTCTCAGGCTTTTTCATTTGTACATGTCTGTACTCAGACATGTTAAGCTTCCGCATGTGCTTGTTGCTTGTATGCTCTGTATGTTGGGTCATGAGACCCATGTTTGTAATATCACGCTGCTCAGAGCCTAATGAATAAATACTGGAGACGTAGAGTTATGTTGTGATGCCATGTTGTATTTACACATATCGAGCATATTGTGTGTATGATTGAAATGCTTGCTATGTGGGATCCGACAATCTAGTTGTTTATCCTTCGCAGCCTCTCTTATGGGGAAATGTAGTCTAGTGCCTCCTTGAGCCATGGTAGTCCGCTACAGACCGGTTCACCGAAGTCCTGCTAGCCCAGCACTATTGCTCAGGACACTTGACTGGCCGGCATGTGTTTCACTTCGTTCCTGTGTCTGACACCGGAGTCCTGTTAGCCCAGTGCTACAGCCCAGATTCACACGCTGCTGACCGACATGCTCGAGGGTGATTCATGTATGCCTGTCCCCATAGGTTAGTGCCGCTTTGGGTTCACGACTAGCCATGTCGGCCCGGGTTCTCTGTCATATGGATGCTATCGACACTATCATATACGTGAGCCAAAAGGCGGAAACGGTCCCGGGCCATGGTAAGGCGACACCCGTGGGAATACCGTGCGTGAGGCCTCAAAGTGATATGAGGTGTTACCGGCTAGATCGATGTGACTTGGAATCGGGGTCCTGACAGTGAAGATCTACCCTAGTGAGGCAAGTCCTTCGTGAGCGATGGCCATGGTGGGATAGACAATGTTGCTTCTTCGTGGAACCTTCGTGGGTGGAGCCCTCTGTGGACTCGCCAACCATTACCCTTCGTGAGTTGAAGTCTCCATCAACGTGGACGTACGATAGCACCACCTATCGGAACGACGCCAAAAAATATCCTGTCTCCATTGTGTTTGCACTCTCCAAACCCTTCCCTTTACCTTCATATATATGCAATGGTTTACTTTCCATTGCTACACTCTTGGAATTGCATGTGTAGGTTGATTGCTTGACTTGTGCTAAGTTGCTAAAATCTTCCCACAACTAAAATTGGGAAAAGGTTAGATTTTTATTTGGTCAAGTAGTCTAATCACTACCACTCTAGACCTACTTTTGATCCTATAGAAGACTCGCCAAACAGAAGGGTTAAGATTGACATGAACATGTTCAAATCAATATGGAGCCTAATGTTGGGGATATAACCCCACGATATAACCCACCCTAATAGGGCCGGATCAGACCATTGGCGACTTAAAGAACTGGGTTCCTGATGTGCCAAGACGAGCAAGACGTTGTATTCAGAAGGGCGGCCCACAAGATGGGCCAGCTTAGAACCCAAGGTCAGAAGGCGGCCCGCCATGTAATGATTTACCTTGTAAAGCAAGGCGACTTAGAGTAAGGTTCGATCATGTATCATAACCTGATCAGGACTCTTGTAAGCCGGCAGCCTCGACCTATATATAAAGGCGAGTCCCCAGCATAGAATAGATAGGTTACAATCAATCAAGAGCTAGGTCAAGCAAATTCACTCCCTTGTAATCGATACTCAAGTAATAAGCATCAAGAGCGGGAGTAGGAGTAGGCTTTTACCTCCACCGTGAGGAGCCAAACCTGGGTAAACTAGTGTCTCTCGTCCCGCTCAACCCTGGTAAGCTAATCACCATTGCGATGGCTTCACGCTTAAGTCCTTTCACTAGGACACCTGGCATGGTTCCATGGTATGCCTCACCATGCCCTGGTAAAAATTTGAGAATGTTTGGCTTATGTCCTCATGCACGCTTTTCATAAATCGAACCATCAACGAGGAAGTTTCTTGGTTTCGAGAGGGAAATCACCAAGATTGAAGGAGAATCTAAATTTCCTTCGTCCTTGAGTTTTTTTCTATGATCAACATACAAACTATATATCGCCGTGTTCAAATCTGGCACTTTTTCGGCGGTTATGTGCATTTTCTAGGAATTAATGCAAATAATAATATTTCAAACAATCGATGCATGAAAAAGTAGACAAAAATGGTCTGGAAAAAACCATGCTCGTGGTATTTAGTAAATTCCCATGCCTTTTCAAGGAATGGGTAGAGATTTCAAGGATATGTGTGGCAAGAGTCAACCACAAACATGTCGTTTATTGGTTTTTCAAATACGGAAAAATGAAAGACATGCTTGAAAAACATGACGCCTCACATGGTGCCATGGTATGGCCTCACTATGCCTTGTAAAATTTTGAGAATGTTTGGCTTATGTCATCATGTACACTCTTCATAAATTGAACCATCACCTTTAAGAAGTTTTGTGGTTTCGATACGGAAGTCACCAAGATTGAAGGGGAATCCAAATTTCCTTCGTCCTCTGTCCTAGAGTTTTTTTCTACAATGAGCATATTACCCTACATATCACCGTGTTCAAATTTGGCGCTTTTCTGGGCTCATTTACCATATTTAGGCGATTGTGTGCATTTTCTAGGCATTAATGCACATAATTCAAATTCAAACAATTGGTGCATGAAAAAGTGCACAAAAACGGTCTGGAAAACCATGCTTCTGGTATTTAGTAAATTCTCATGCATTTTTACATGGAATGGGCAGAGATTTCAATGAAATGTGTGGCAAGAGTCAACAACAAATGTGTCGTTGAATGATTTTTTAACTTTAAAAAATGAAAGACATGCTTGAAGAACATGACATCTAGCATGCTGTCATGGTGTGGCCTCGCCATGCTCTAGTAAAAATTTGAGAAGGTTTAGCTTATGTCGTCATGCATGCTCTTCATAAATCGAACCATCACCGACGAAGTTTCGTGGTTTCGAGAGGGAAATCACCAAGATTGAAGGGGAATCCAAATTTCCTTCGTCATTTGTCCTTCAGTTTTTTTCGACGATCAACATACACCCTACAAATCATCATATTCAAATTTGGCACTTTTCTGGGCTCATTTACCATATTTAGGCGATTATATGCATTTTCTAGACATTTAGCACAAATAAATCCAATCCCAGCTGCAGCTGCACGGGTGTGATGAGAGGGACATGGATTGTCGTTCGATCACGATGCATCCTATGGTGCACACGCACGATCCGTGTGGCCGGGGTTCTGGCCAATCAGAACAAAATACAATAGGGTGAGTGCACGTGGTTTCCTGAGGCGACGGGGATGAACCGTATGTGATAAGAATGAGCAAGATTGTAGGGGAAGCCAAATTTCCTTCGTCGTTTGTCCTTGAGCTCTAGAAAACCACCACACTGTATGGTTGTCCAGCCACTCCGCCCTACAGCTCTCTCCAGGCGCCGCTCATGCCAGCGCGCCATACACTAACTAGTAAGGTAACGATGGTATCCCACCACGCCGAGTTCCTCACCACCCACGGCTGCACACTAAATGGTAAGGATGCGATGGCATCCCGCCACGCCGAGTTCATCGCCGCCCGCAGCTGCACATCTACGTGGGCGGACTTTGAAGCTGCCATGGTCAAATGGGCGGTGGAGAAAGAGGCAGCCAAAGCCACATAGAAGGAGCAGAAAGGACAGAAAGCACTCAAGAAAAGAGAGTCCGCCGTCGCAAGAAAGAAGAGGTCGCACGTGCTGCTAACGAGAGCTCGAGGGAGATCCAAGCACGGTGCGCTGCCGCCAACAAGGCTGGGAAGGAGAACGATTGTGTTTGGCCGGCATGCCCGGATACCTCCACCTGCCAATACCGCGGCGGTAGGCACCACGACACTGATGAGAGTTGTGCAGCAATCAATGCATGGTGGGCCGCCACCGACAAGGCCGGGAAGGAGAACAATTACGCCTGGCCAACATGCGAGAAGTAGTTAGTGCGTGTGTCGCCCGTAAGTTTGTACAATTAATTACGAGCATTTATCAGTAGTACTTGCTAGTTTTAGAGCAAATTACTAGTATCTAGGAATTTAAGTTGGTACTATCTATTATTAACGTACAATGTCGATAAGCGCATCCTTTTTAGAGCTTTGAGTGTTGCTTAGCATGTGTTCAATGAAGTTTTATAGCCGTACCCCGGCCCTAAATCCTCCGAAAACTTCCTCCCCCAGCTTCCTAGTACCTGTCGAGGCCTCCTTGACCTGATATGCACTTAGCAACTGCAAAACAAATTCCAAGAGGTTTATCGTTCACCCAGGACTTGGTCATAGGCATCACTGGCCTTGACCCGGCACCTTGCGTCGCGATGCCTGTGGGGCACGGACAAGGAGAGGTGCGCCATCTTGTGGGCTTGAATGAGGGTGCCTCGCGAAAAGACAGAAGGAGGAAGCTCGCGAAGGTACCTGCTCAGCCCCCTCACGAGGGACGCGAGGGAGAGTACAGGTCGATCAAGGAGAGGAAGGCAGAAATAGAGGCAGAAAGCGATAAAACGGGATCAGCAAGAGACACCAGAAAGCAGATTTCAATTAAAAGAGGGGCGTGCCAACTTCAGAAAGCAAATGAATAGCCGCGTCCAGCCCCTAGTCTATTCTTCGATGTCTTCTCACTAGCGCGGATCTAAGTGCTGCCACTCGGCGTGGGAGGGAGCCCCCGAGGCCCAAGGGCGGCTCTCCTGAGGCTCCGAGGCATGTACAGCCCCACTCATTATTACGTGAGAGTGTCACAGGCGGCGATTCTTCATAGGCACGGGGCCTTGCTTCACGGGCACTGGGCCTTTCTTCACAGGCACTGGGCCTTCTTCACAGGCACCGGGCCTTTCTTCATGGGTAGATCTTCCGGAGGTGTTCGATGTTCCAGGCGTTCTAGATGGGTACCCCGTCCTGCATCTCCAGGCGCGCAGCGCCAGGCCTGGAGACGTGGACGACCTTGAACGGGCCCTCCCACATGGGTGAGAGCTTATGCAGCCCCTCCCTGGAGAGCACCCGCCTCAGGACGAGGTCACCCACCTCAAGAGTCCTGGAGCGGATGCTGCGATAGTGGTACCGCCGTAGCGCCTGCTGGTATCTTGCCGCCTGTAGTGCAGCTTCGCGGCGACGTTCCTCCCCCGGCACGAGGTCCATCCCCTGCGTGGCCTCCTACTGTGTCTCATCAAATGCCAGGACCCGTGCGGAGCGATTCCTGACCTCATGAGGGAGGACTGCTTCTGCTCCGTAGACGAGGAAGAGCGGGGTTTCGCCCGTTGGCTTGGTGGTGATGGTGCAGATCGACCACAGCACGGACTGGAGCTCGTCGTGCCAACCCCTGCCACAGGCTTCGAGCTTCTTCTTGAAGGTCCTGGTCTTGAGGCCCCTAAGGACCTCTGCGTTGGTGCGTTCGGCCTGTCCATTTCTCCCGGGGTGTGCTATTGAGGCATAGCAGATCTACGTTCCAAGGTTAGCACAATATGACTTGAAGAGATTACTAGTGAACTACGAGCCGTTATCGGTGATGATGCGGTCGGGGACCCCAAAACAGCTCACGAGGCCCTTGATGAACTTGAACGCAGAGATAGCTAGGATGGCGCGGACGGCTTCAACCTCCGGCCACTTAGTGAACTTGTCGATGGAGGCGTAGAGGTATCGGTAGCCCCTAGGCGCCCGAGGAAACAGGCCCAGAATATCCAGTCCCCATAAAATGAACGACCACGAGAGTGGAATGGTCTAGAGGCCCTGAGCTGGCTGATGGATCTGTTTGGCATGGAATTGGCAGGCCTCGCAGGACTTCACCAGCTCAGCCGCGTCGTTGAGCATCGTTGGCCAGTAGAATCCACTTCGGAATGCCTTGCCAATGAGGGTTCGCGATGACGAGTGGTGCCAGCAGTCCCCGCCATGTATGTCGGCTATCAGCTCTTTCCCCTATTCCCTGGAGATACAACACAGTGAAACGTCATTTGATCGCTTCCTCTATCACTCACCATCCCGGATGTAGTATGATGTGTCCGGACAGGCCACGTGCTCTGCGTCCTCCTCCTTCTCTGGCAACGTCCCTTGCATCAGGTATTCCTTGAATTCCTTGGTCCAGCATCCCTCCTGGGCTCGAGTGCCAGGAGTAGGCGCTCACCCGAGGTCGGGCCACAGGCCGGGGCTCCTGTGGTAGGCGGCTGCGGGAGTTCCTCCCGAGGCTGAGCTATTCTTGAAAGCGGGGGCGTTGTTGATGGCTTGAAGAGCCGCTCCTTGAAGATGCCAGGCTCCTGGGGTTGTCGCTTGGATGCTCTTCTGGAGATTTTCTCAGCTTCCTTGTTGGTGCCACGGGGCACGTGCTGCAACTCCAAGACCAGAAATTGCTTCTCCATCTTGCGCACCTCCGCGAGGTATGCTTCCATGTGCTCGTCCTTCGGCTCGTATACCTTGTTGGAGAAATTGACGAGGAGCTGTGAGTCGCCCCTGATAGTGAGGCGCTTCACCCCCAGCGTCGCAGCAGCCTTCAGGCCGGCTATGAGGCCTTCGTATTCTGCAATGTTATTGGAGACCTTCAGGTGGACTTGCAGCTCAACCAGGAGAAGTGCGTGTTTGGCGTCCCTTCCGGCAAGCTGTTGGGTTTCCTGGTGTCCCACAGGGGGATCGAGGCCAACCCGGAGAAGGTCAAGGCCATTGAAGACAAGAGTCCACCACAGACCCTCAAGGAAATGCAGAAGTTGGCTGGTCGGGTGACTGCATTGGGGCGCTTCATCTCCAAGCTGGGAGAGTGCGCCCTACCCTTCTTCAAGCTGATGAAAAATAAGGGCCCGTTCGAATGGACCCCAGAGGCCGACCAAGCTGCTGGAAGTAGAGTTGCACGGAGTAGAGCTTGTCCTGAGTGGGCGAGATGAGCACTACTCCAGCCCCCGCGCCTTGGCGCGCGAAGGAACCATCGAAATACATGACCCAGCCGTCAGGCGCCTCGCTTCCCGGCGAGAGGGACCGGTCTTCGCCTTCTTCAAGCACCGGGGCGTCTGTTCATTCTGCCAAGAAATCAGCGAGCGCGGCTCCCTTGATGACCCTGGTAGTACTGAACTCCAACTGGAATGCTTGCAACTCGATGTTCCATTCAGCGACTCTTCCAGTAGAGTTCGGGCTCCTGAGGACTCTCTCCAATGGGTAAGCTGAGACGACCTTGATGGGGTGGCCCTGGAAGTAGTGCCGCAGCTTTCGCGAGGCCACTAGGAGCACGAGTAGGAGCTTTTGAGGCATGGGGTATCGTGCTCTTGCATCCCGCAACACTGTGCTGACGAAGTATACCGGGTGCTCGACGAGGGTAGGCACGCTAATGAGGCTTGCGCCCTCCTGGAGTTGGGGTACCTCTTGAGGAGAGGGGACCCTTAATGCTTGACTTCTAGTCGGGGCCTTCGCGGGTTTGGGGGCGTCATCATGCTGAGCCTAATCCTCTGCCGCTGCTGCTGCGACCCTTGTGACGCCCTTCTGGTCTTGCATCGTCTCTGCTGGAGGCGTGGCATGGCACGATGCGCCCTTGGCTTGGTGTTCTTCCCGAACTGTCACCAGAGCCATGCTGGCTGAGTACGGGGTGGCGGCAAGATAGGGCACTAGGGGCTCGTGAGGTCGCGGCACCACCATCACTAGAGGGCTGGTCAGGTATCTCTTGAGGTCTTGAAAAGCTTGGTCGGCCTCTGGGGTCCATTCGAACGGGCCCTTATTTTTCATCAGCTTGAAGAAGGGTAGGGCGCACTCTCCCAGCTTGGAGATGAAGCGCCCCAATGCAGTCACCCGACCAGCCAACTTCTGCATTTCCTTGAGGGTCTGTGGTGGACTCTTGTCTTCAATGGCCTTGACCTTCTCCGGGTTGGCCTCGATCCCCCTGTGGGACACCAGGAAACCCAACAGCTTGCCGGAAGGGACGCCAAACACGCACTTCTCCTGGTTGAGCTGCAAGTCCACCTGGCGAAGGCTTTCAAAGGTCTCCTCTAGGTCTTGGATCAAGGTCCCCGCCTCCCGAGACTTCACCACGATGTTGTCGACGTAGGCTTCTGCGTTTCTCCCAAGCTGCCGTCCTAAGGCGATGTGCATGAGCCGTTGGAAGGTTGCGCCCGCGTTGCGCAGCCCGAACGGCATGCAAGTGTAGCATTTGTCGGCGTTCTGGGAACGGGGGTCCCCAGACTTGCCTGCCTGCGGCCTACGGCATGGCTCAAAGGGGTGCCCAGCATGGCCCATCTTCATCGACACAGACCCAAGACCCTCACGAGGGGCCAAGCCTCGCGGGGCGGACGACATGGAGCTTCCTCAGGCACGGCCTCGTCAGGCTGGCTCATGAGGAGGCGGAGAGATCAAGGCGGGGTACCTCACGAGGTGCCCGTGACGCAAGCCATGACGATCAAGGGCGCCAGGCGGGCGCCAGCCCGCGCAGTGTCCTTCTTTCCTCTTTGGTGCAAAGGGAGCAAGCGCAGGCGAGAGCATCAAGCAAAGGCACCCGTTTCGGTGCAACGAGACCAAGACCAGCCCAACGGCAGTGAGGAAGTCATTGTGGAGCCCAAGCCAGCGTCACCACCAGAGCCTTTGGCAGGCGAGGACCAACTTTAGTCAGGATAAGTGTACCAGATGTTCCCCTTCAAAATAGCCAATTGTTGGCGCCCTTCCTGCTCAATATTTGGGAAGAGGCCCTGGGCCTTTGCCTATAAATAGGACTAGCCACCCCCAGGGGAGGGAGGATCGAGGATCGGCCAACCCAGAAACAAGCTGGGATCGGATTGAGTACCATAACACACAGAGAGAGAGACAAGGGTGACTGAACTCCTCCTAGCAGTTCATCCCCCAAGCCAAGAACAGACCCTCACGAGGCTGTTCCTCCTTGTATTGCTCATCATCATCAGCCCAAGAGGCAATCCACCACACCACAAACTAGAGTAGGGTATTACACCACAATGGTGGCCCGAACTAGTATAAACCCTATGTCTCTTGCGCTGTTCTTTCCATAGCTTAGATCTTAGCGTGGCGGTGGGGTGCAAGTAGGTAGAAGGCGAAATCTCCGCGCGCACCCCAGTGTTCGAACCTCAAGGGTCTGCCGGAACCCGATATCCGACATTTGGCGTGCCAGGTAGGGGTGCGCCGGGATTCGTCTTCCACCGCCCCGTTCTCCTCCGACCATCGCGTCCATGTCTGACGCTCATCGGGCCCGCGCCGAGCGTCGAGCCGCTCTCGCTTCCCGCGTTGCCCAGACGGCTCCTGTCGGCGGGCGTCCTTGCCGTTCCCCGTCACCTACCGTCAACGCCGCAATCGGCCCGGCGGGAAACGAGCAGCAAGTGTCGTCTCAGCATCCGTCCGTGCGGCAAGACGGCCGCACCGCTACTCCCTCGCTCACCCAGCTGGTTCTTCGTCCCGCGCGCTCCGCGCACCCATGGAGGCTCGAGCTGCGCTCATCGCGGCAAACGAGCTCCTGCGCTACCGTCCCGTCGACGACGTCTACGAAGAATGGCTCGACCGCGTCCCCGAGCTCTTCAGCGCCGCAGGGGGCTCTCCTGCGCCGTCCGTTCCGATGCACCGCACCCCGCCCTGCGCGGGCGACGAAGCTCCTGGGGCGCCCCAGCCGCCTCCTCCTCAAGAAGGCGCCCAGGCTCCAAGGCGCGTGGCCCCTGGGCGGAACCCGCATCGTCAGGTGCCAGCGCGGCAAGAGCAGAGCTGCCAAGAAGTCCCTCTCCCGCAAGAAGCTGCCCGGGCACTCCCTGCTCCGGCACGTCGCGGCCATGCTCCTTCTCCCGCACGTCAAGACCCCGCGCTGCTCCCAGCTATAGCGCATGGGGACCTGCAAGACCAAGCTCTCCATCACCCAAGGCCTCCTGTGGCCACAGCTGACTGCCGTGCCTTCACCACCGAGCTACGCAGCTTCACGTGGCCCGGCAAGTTCAAGCCAGACCTGCCTCCTCGTTACGACGGCACGGCCAACCCTGCGGAGTTCCTCCAGCTCTATGAGCTGGGCATCAAAACTGCCAACGGAGACGAGAAGGTAATGGCGAACTGGTTTCCCATGGCGCTCAAGGACGGGGCCCGCACCTGGCTCCTGAACCTAGCTCCAGGCACGATCTCCTCCTGGGACGAGATGCGCACCCGCTTCATCGCCAACTTCCAAGGTACTCGCGACCGGCCACCCGCTGTGAGCGACATGCGTCGCATCAAGCAACAACCCGGAGAGACCCTGCAAAAGTACATCCAGCGCTTCAACAACGCACGCCTCAAGATTCCCATGGTGACCGGGGAGGCCATCATCTCAGCCTTCTCCGACGGCGTGCGCGACGTCAAGATGAAGGAGGAGCTGGCAATGCATGAAGACCTGTGCACTTCCTTGGAGCTGTTCAACTTGGCGACCAAGTGCGCCAGGGCTGAGGAAGGGAGTCTCTCCCTCCTCGAGTTGCCTGCCGCAGACCCAGAGGAGAAGAAGCCCAAGGCCAAGGATGTGAAGCGCAAGGGGGCTGCCATGCTCGCGGCAGAACCAGACACCAAGCGGGGCAGAGATCAGCCCGAATCTTCCAAGGGCAGTCGGTACTGTGTGTACCACGACCTCCACACCCACAACACCAACGAATGTCAAGAGCTCCGAGCCGTTCTAGAAGGAAGGATCGACCATCGTCCCGACCGCGGTGACCGGGGCTACGGTCGAGGAGGAGGAAGGAACGCAGGACGCTGGGAAGACCGCTGCCCGTGCCAAGGGTGGCGCGATCGACCTCGCGAGGATCGTTGGCAAGACCTGCCTCGCGAGGGAGACTGGAGGGATCAGCCTCGCGAGGATCGCCCGCAAGGCAACGCAGGCCTCCCTCCGCTGCCGCCGCAGCCAAGGAGAAATGAGGACCGCCATCAGGACGAGGGGGCTGGGGGCTTCCAGGAGCCGCGCGCGATCGCCTGCATCCTGGGCGGGGCTCAAGCCCCAGCCTCTCAATGCATCTTCAAGCAGTTCGCCCGTGAAGTGAATGCAGTCCTCCCCAAGCTCGAAGCCACGCGCCCTCTCAGGTGGTCGGCGTGCGCCATCACGTTTAGCTCGGTGGATCAGCTCAAGTGTGCGGCCACGGCCGGAGTCCTCCCGATGCTTTGTTCCCCAATCATCAGCAACATGCTGGTCACCAGGACCCTCATCGATGGCGGGGCAAGGCTCAACGTCCTGTCCGTGGAAACATTCAAAAATCTCCATGTGCCCTACAACCAGCTTCAGCCAACCAAGCCTTTCTCCGGATTCACCGACGGCTCCACGGTCCTGATTGGGCAGGTTCGCCTCCCTGTCACCTTCGGGGCACGCAACAACTACCGCACCGAGCTCATCGACTTCGATGTCGCTCACATTCGCCTGTCGTACAACGCCATCCTCGGGTACCCAGCGTTGGCCAAGTTCATGGCCGTGACTCACCACGGCTACAACGTCCTCAAGATGCCAGGAAGTGGCGGAGTCATCACGGTGCCTTGTGAAGAGAAGGACGCGGTGTGTTCCCTGGAACGAGCCTTTCAGGCCGCATCACTGGAAGACCTGGATCGCGGAAGCAGGAGGCTTCCCGAGGCCACCCCCAAGAAGAAGAAGACATCATCCGACCCAGCTCCTCAGGAGGCAGGCCCCTCAGGGCCCGCGCCTGCCCAGGGGGAACCTCCTTCCATCGCATAGGAAAGCGCGCCCAGCGCCCTCCTCAGGCAGGGCTCGGGGGCTCTCCCCTGGAGGGCCACCGACCTGGCTAGGGTCATGAGGGAGGCGCTTGGGCACCACATGGAGGTGTGTTTCGAAGCACGTTTCCCGCAAGAAGGAGTAAGGCAACGAGGGCCAGACCCTCAGGAGTTCGTCAGCAAGGCCATTCAGGAGCTACATGAGTCAAGAGTCATGAGAGGCGGCCGCCGCCTACCAGCTGAGGCTCCCCATCTAGGCGAGGATGGTGGGCTGCGCGTCTGCATCGACATACCAGGGCTCAATCGAGTCGCCTCTCTGGAGCGCCTCTAGCCCTCGCGAGTGGGGCGCTGCGAAGGTCCGCCCCACAGCTACGTTCGCATGCCTTATGGCTTGCCGAGCACGGCTGCCACGTACCAGCGCCTCATGAGGGGCATCATGGAGGCTCAAGAGGCCAGGCGTTCCACAGCCCTGGCAGAGATGGAGATGGTCCGCGAGGAGCCACCAGCGCCTCCGGAGCCTCCCGAGGCCCCTGGGCCTGGGGGCTCGTGAGGATCGGCTTCCGCGGCCACCGAGTCTGCTACACCAACGCTGCTTCGTCCTCAACATCATCAGGTGACATTTTTCAGGTTTCAATTCCAGCTGGGAGCGCCCCCAGGGCTGCATTATTCCCAGGCCGCGTGGGTCCGTCCCTGTGGCATGTATCCCTTTTATTTCATGTTGTTAGCTTACCTTGTTGGGGGCGCCCCTCGGGCTGCATCATCCCCAAGTCGCTCGGGCCTGACCCAGTGATGTCCGCCTTCCCAGCATCTATTTGAATGATTCCACTCCTTCGCGGCTAATGTGTTTGACCTAGTTGCCCACTCAACTGACGCCAACTAACGGAGCTGCTCCCAAAACGGCACGGTGCTTGCGCATCGGTCCGTCTCTGCAACGCTGACAAACCTGAATGGCTGAGCTCTGGCCGTGGTAGCCCCGCATGGCGCCACCTCGTCAAGCCTTCAGTGCCTCATCACCCCTAGGAAGCAACCAACTGCTGACTGTCAATTGTCATGGAAACCCCTCGTTCTTTCTATGATGGGTCTACAGGATCTCCTAAAGGAGCTGCATCAAGCGAGGCCCTTGCGCTGTCTCCTTCACTCTCATCCGCGCGAACCGCTTGCACGTTAAAGGGGGGTGCCTGAGCATCGCGACACAGGGCTCCTACTTGCTCTCCAGCCCTCACCCTCTGGCCTTGTCCACGGCATCGTGACCTGGCATACCAGCGATGGGTGAGACTCGCTCGAGGGCCGGGACCTGAGGACGTAGAGCAGAAAGGGGAGCAAAGGAGAGAGGGGAGGGACACGTGAGGACCTCGCCGAGCAACCTCACACCTGCCGACGCACGGACCCGGCGACACACCAGGGAGCGGTCCCTGATTCTCGAGATAAGTCACCACCCAGAAGCACCACCTACTATGGCACCATCCCCACAACTAATGCAATCCCGTGTTAGCAACGCCGCTCTCCTTTCTCACCGAACGACGGCTGCTTGAGCGCCAAAGGGGACCTCCTGAGCATCGCGACTCAGGGGCTCTTACCGGACCCCGGGTCGCTCACCTCCTGGCCTTGACCACGGCATCGCGACCTGGCATACCAGCGACGGCTGAAGCCGCCTTGGGACTGGGACCTGTTGGCGTAGAGCACCAAGCTCTCGTGAGGTTCAAAAGGGAGAACTAAGCTAAGACGGAATGAGCAACTCGCACAATTCTACAACAAGGGTTATATTAACAAACAGGATCACAGGCACCTTACAAGCCCCCACGGGACGCGTCTTTGATTCCTCGCAGGGAACAGATCCAAAAAGGACGCTAAATACACGCGCCCCTGCAAAAGACGCCATCATCAACAGTGGGCCGTCAAGCATCGGCGCCAACCCCGTCCAGATCAGAGTTGGCGACGGCCTGACGAGCCCGCCCTGCTCCAGGAGCGGGGATGGCTCGGGGGCTCGTAGCTGTCGTCGCTCGTCTCCAGGGTCGCGAAGAGCTCGCCGGAGTCGCTGGATCCTCCGACACCTCCGCCGCCTGAGGAGCCGCCAAGGGAGCGGTCGGCAGGCCTAGCCCTCGCCGTAGCAGGGTCCCGACCACCTCTCCCGGGGCAGCATTCCAGCCGGCGCCCGTTCGCATCGAAGACCTTGAAGAACATCATCGAAGGACCGGCGTACTCCAAGTGGATCGCGAAGGCGCCTCTTGTCCTGCAAACCCGGGCTATTTCGCCCCAGCCTCGAGTCATGAAGACCACGCCCGGGGTAACGACCTCGACCTCTGCCTCGGTCGCGAGGGTGCTGCAGCCAAAGCTCCAGGAGTTCTCCCTGCGGGACGATGGAGGCGAAGAAGGGAGGAAGGCGAATCCAAGACTGAGGAGGCATGGCGGCGTGGAGCACGAACTCTTGGGAGGATCCCTTGGTGTGGACCCTAGGGGGGACGACCCACACCTTCGTGACCCGTCGGCACCGACGGCGGCGCTGCCCGTGGCGATCAGCATCGACTCCTTCAGATCCCTCGATGTGGGCATACAAGGGAAGCGGGAACCCCGGCGGTGGTCGCTCGCACCAGGGCCTCAACACCACCTGATGGGCCCCCTCGTCCCGGCAGCAGAGGGCGAGCCGTTTCTTCGGCGGGAGCGGGTCTGGTTCCTCCTGGGGAGCCTTTCCCTTCTCTGCCGCTGAGAACCGGCGGATCGGAGCCATCGCAGCAAGACAGAGCAAGGACCAGGAAGAAGGAGAAGCAAGAAGAGATGGACTGGAAGGGTGCGAGCCGCTTTGTACTTATAGCCGGCGAGGGGCAATCGTCGGCCTCCACGATCGCAGGTAATCATGACCCGCTTTGCATGCAGGGACTTGTCCAGTCCGTTCAGTTGTCGAGGCGCCGTGGGGACGTGGAGACGCCCACGTCCAACCAACCGCCACGTGGCGCCCAAGGCCGCAAGCTGTTAGGGCCCGCGGCGCTTCGCTCTTGCCCTTTCGCCTCCCTGCACGGGCAAGTCCGGGCGCGCCTTGGGCCCGAGGGCTACTGTCGGCATTCTGGGAACGGGGGTCCCCAGACTTGCCTGCCTGCGGCCTACGGCATGGCTCAAAGGGGGGCCCAACACAGCCCATCTTCATCGACACAGACCCAAGACCCTCGCGAGGGGCCAAGCCTCGAGGGGCGGACGACACAGAGCTTCCTCAGGCACGGCCTCGTCAGGCTAGCTCGTGAGGAGGCGGAGAGATCAAGGCGGGGTACCTCACGAGGTGCATGTGACGCAAGCCATGACGATCAAGGGCGCCAGGAGGGCGCCAGCCCGCGCAGTGTCCTTCTTTCCTCTTTGGTGCAAAGGGAGCAAGCGCAGGCGAGAGCATCAAGCAAAGGCACCCGTTTCGGTGCAACGAGACCAAGACTAGCCCAACGGCAGGGAGGAAGTCATTGTGGAGCCCAAGCCAGCGTCACCACCAGAGCCTTTGGCAGGCGAGGACCAACTTTAGTCAGGATAAGTGTACCAGATGTTCCCCTTCAAAATGGCCAATTGTTGGCGCCCTTCCCACTCAATATTTGGGAAGAGGCCCAGGGCCTTTGCCTATAAATAGGACTAGCCACCCCCAGGGGAGGGAGGATCGAGGATCGGCCAACCCAGAAACAAGCTGGGATCGGATCGAGTAGCATCACAGAGAGAGAGAGAGAGAAGGGTGACTGAACTCCTCCTTGCAGTTCATCCCCCAAGCCAAGAACAGACCCTCGCGAGGCTGTTCCTCCTTGTATTGCTCATCATCATCAGCCCAAGAGGCAATCCACCACACCACAAACTAGAGTAGGGTATTACACCACAATGGTGGCCCGAACTAGTATAAACCCTGTGTCTCTTGTGCTGTTCTTTCCATAGCTTAGATCTTAGCGTGGCGGTGGGGTGCAGGTAGGTAGAAGGCAAAATCTCCGCACGCACCCCAGTGTTCGAACCTCAAGGGTCTGCCGGAACCCGAAATCGGACAGCAATACACCCCACACGGGGTCAGGAAGGCCGTCTTCTCCACATCTTCCACTGCCATCTTGATCTGGTGATATCCTGAGAACGCATCCAGGAAGCATAGAAAGTAGTAGTCGGCGGTGGAGTCGACGATCTGGTCGATGCGTGGAAGTGGGAACGGATCTTGGGGGCATGCCTTATTGAGGTTGGTGAATTCGATGCACATCCGCTCCTTCCCGCCTTTCTTGGGGACGATGACGGGTTTTCTAGCCATTCGGGGTACCGAACCTCGCGAATGACTCCCGCAGCCTCCAACTTGCGGGTTTCTTGGACGATGAAAGCTTGCTTTTCCATGGACTGCCGCCTCGCCTTATGCTTCACGGGGCATACGTTGGGGCACACCTTTAGGTGCTGCTCTATCACCTCTCTTGTGATCCCTACTAGCTGATCAGGCTCCCAGGCGAACACTCCCTTGTTTGCACGCAAAAACATCACTAGCGCATCCTCCTGACCAGGCTTGAGGTTGGCACCTATGGTAAAGGTTGCCCCTGAGGACCTGTCCTCCTCGACCAACACTTTCTTGGTTTCTGCCTTGTCCTGAGTGAAAAACTGCTTCTTCTTGGTTGGTGCGGCTCCCTTGGCCTTGGAGGTATCCGCGTCGGCGGGTCATGCTGTCACGACGGCCTTGAGGGCATGCTTGAGCGCCGCCAGGGCCTCCTTGGCGCCCCCCTTGATGGTGAGGACACCTTCGCTCCCCGGCATCTTTATGAGGTTTTAAGCAGGATGGGTTGCTGCCATGAACTGGGCCAGAGCTGGGTACCCGAGGTTGGCGTTGTATGGGAGACCAATGCAGGCGATGTCGAAGTCGATGAGCTCAGTGCGGTAGTTGTCGCGCGTGCCGAAGGTCATGGGGAGGCGGATCTACCGCAGGGAGCAGGCAGAGCCTCCGCCAACCCCCAAGAAGGGCTCGTTGGGGCGGAGCCGCTCGAACGGTACCTGAAGGAGGCTGAAGGCTTCAACGGAGAGCGCATTGAGGCCGGCGCCGCCGCCGACGAGCGTCTTGGTGATGGACACGTGGCAGATGGTGGGCGCGCACAGCATCGGGAGCGCACCCGAGCCAACGGTGGTGGCAGGATGATCCTCTGAGTCGAAAGTGAGGTCAGCCTCAGGCATGGCCCAGCCAGGCGGAGCCCCCGGGCGCTTGGAAGTGGCGCCGATCTGGCGGAAGTACGGCTTGACATGCCGATCTGAGGGTGGTGCTTGCAAACCGCCGAGGAGAGCTACGATGATGGGGCCGCCGGTTCCCCAAAGCAAGTGATGAAGAGGTTGCGCAGCTCCTCCCAGGTGGCGACAGAAGACTCCAGCAAGTGGAGGAGCCAGGCGCGCGGCGCTCCTACAAGGGCCATTGGGAACCAGTTGGCCATGATCTTGCCATCGCCCCGGTCTTCCAAAACGGACTCCTCGTACGCCATCAAGAAAGCCGAGGGGTCCGCCGCGCTGTCGTAGCGCGGCGACATCTCCGGCTTGAACTTGGGTGGCCACTGCACCTGCCACAAGGCAGGGGCAAGGGCTCGGAGCCCTAGAGCACCGCCGTGGGCACCGGTAAGTCCAGCTGGAGGAGCGCCCACCATGGGGGAGCGGGGGTGGAGATGGTGGCGCATGAATCGATGGAACGAAGACTCCGGCGCACCCCTACACGGCGCGCCAAATGTCGGATCACGGGTTCCGACAAAACCCTCAAGGTTCGAACACTGGGGTGCGCGTGAAGATCTCCCCCCTACCGATCCACGTCCTAACTCAGCCAAGATCTTACGAACTAACCTGACGAACTCGCAACGCAAAAGACACAAGATGTATACTGGTTCTGGCCACCGTTGTGGTGTAATACCCTACTCTAGTGTGGTGTTGGTGGATTTCCTCTTGGGCTGAGGATGAACAGTACAAAGGGAAGAACAGACTCCTATGGTTGAGGTGTTCTTGTGCTTGGTGAACTTGTGCGTGTGTGGTCTCTTCTCTTCCCTAGCTACCATTTTTTGTCCCCCCAGCTAGGGTGGCGGCTAGTCCTATTTATAGTGGCCCTGGTCCTCTCCCCAAATATTGAGCGGGAAGGGAGGCAACAACGGCCAATTTGAAAGGGGACAGCTAGTACAGCTTATCCTGACAAAAGCGGTCTTTGCCTGCCAAAGGCTCTGCTGGTGACACCGTCTTGGTCTCCACAGTGACCTCCGTCTTGCCGTCCTACTGGTCTTGGTCTCATTGATCCGATATGGAAACATTTGCTTGATGCCTCGGTACTCCGCGCCTGCGCTTGCCCCCTTAGCACCAAGGAGGAAACAAGGATGCTGCTCGCCTGGCGCCTGCCTGACCTTGGTCGTCATTGCTTATGTCACGAGAACCTTGTGAGGTTTGCCTGGCCTTGAACTCTCCACCCCTCGCGAGCCAGCCTAGTGAGGCCGCTCCTGAGGAGGTCTTGTGTCGTCTGCCTCACGAGGCTTGGCCCCTCGCGAGGGTCTTGAATGCCTTGTTGATGAAGATGGGCCGTACAGGCCCGCTCGCAGAGCCACGCCGTGGGCCGCAGGCAGGCAAGTCTGGGGACCCCCGTTCCCAAAACACCGACAAGCGCGCTCGTCACTTTCCTGCGGGAAAATATCGATGTGTTTGCATGGCAAGCATCCGACATCCATGGCGTTCCCAGGGAAGTGATTGAGCACCATCTTGTTGTCTATCCCCATGCGCGACCCGTCAAGCAGAAGGTTAGGAAGCAAGCTTTGGAATGGCAAGGATTCCTCATAGAGGAGATCAAGAAATTGGAAGCGATAGGCTTGGTGAGAGGAGTGCTCCATCCGACGTGGTTGGCCAATCTGGTGCTGGTGCACAAGGCGAACAGGAAGTGGAGGTTGTGTATCGATTACACAGATATCAATAAGACTTCATGGCCGGGTGCGATCTGTTATCGTTCCTCGACGCCTACTCGGGCTACCACTAGATCTTCATGGCAAAGGAAGATGAAGAGAAGACAACATTCATCACCCCATGTGGTACGTATTGCTTTTTACGGATGCCTTTCGGGTTGAAGAGTGCTAGCTCGACATTCGCAAGGGCGGTCCAAATTGGTTTTGAGCCCCAGCTACATAGAAATATGGAATCTTATATGGATGACATAGTGGGCAAAACCAAGGACAAGGCAACCCTTGTACAAGACTTAGAAGAGACGTTTGCCAACCTACGCAAGATCAACCTCAAGCTGAACCCTGAAAACTGTGTCTTCAGCATTCCGTCCGGCAAGCTTCTCGGGTTCTTTGTGTCGCAACGCGGTATCGAGGCAAACCCGGACAAAATCAAGGCTATTGAGTAGATTGAGGGACCCAAGCGGATCAAGGATGTGCATCGGCTCACTGGCTGCGTTGCCGCCATGAGCAGATTCATCTCCAAATCTGTTGTGCGTGCCCTTACCTATTTCAAGATCTTGAAGAAGGTGGGCCCAATGGACTGGACCCCAGAGGCCAAGGCAGCGTTGCAGGATCTGAAGAAATACCTTTCCTCTACACCAATACTGGTTGCTCCTAAACCACAAGAGCCGTTGCTACTGTATCTAGTGGCAACGAATCAAGTGGTCAGTGCCGCGCTAGTGGTGCTGAGGGAGGTCAGTAAAGAGGCAGTGGTGACGGCGGGACAGGCAGATGGCAAGCCAGAGGTTCCCCCGACAGGGCCCGATGCTGGCAAGGCGAGGCTCCCGGTGGAGTATGACGCCATCAGGACAAGCCCCATGCAATCAAATGAGGTGGTGCAGAAGAAGAAGATGATGCAGCACCCGGTTTACTTTGTCAGCCCCTCCTGCAGGGGGCTAGGTCAAGGTACTCTGGTGTGCAGAAATTGCTCTTAGGCCTTCTTATGGCCTCGAGGAAGCCGCGTCACTACGTCCAAGCACACGAAATCACCGTCGTCACCCACCTCCCGTTACAACGGATACTGCACAACCCAGATGCAACTGGAAGGATTGTGCAGTGGGCATTGGAGCTTTCGAGCTTTGGTTTGAAGTTTGAAAGTACTTCGACAATCAAGAGCAGAGTCTTGGCAGAGTTCATTGCAGAATGGACCTCAACGCCTGACGAGGAAATCCAGGAGACCACCCTCCCCGGCAAGGAAGCAAGTCGCAACTGGATCATGTACTTTGACGGGGCTTTCTCGCTGCAACGCGCCGGTGCTGGTGTGCTGCTCATCGCACCCACCGGAGAGCACCTCAAGTATGTGATCCATATGCACTTTCCCAGGGAGATGTCCACCAACAACACTGCTGAGTACGAGGGGTGGCTTGCCGGCCTCAGGATCGCGGCGGACCTCGGGGTCAAGAAGCTCATCGTCAAGGGTGATTCACAGCTTGTCGTCAGACAAGTCAACAAAGATTATCAGAGCCTGTTGATGGAGGCCTACATAGATGGGGTGAGGAAACTAGAGGAGCGCTTTGATGGTATACAAGCGGAGCACGTTCCCCGAGCGGAGAACGACATCGCCTATTACCTGTCAAAACGCGGTGCATTCAAGCTACATGTGGAACCAGGTACCTTTTCGCTTTGGTTAACTCAACCATCCATCGAACCATCAATGGAGCAGAACAAACGGAGGAAATCAGGCCCCGACAATTACTTTCCCGCTGAGCCCCCATGGGCCTCCATCAAGGGTGTTGCCGCGGATTCCCAGCCTGCCAAGGAGCGGCTGATTCCGGCGGGCCGTCAAGCCCTGGCCGTAGAGACGACCGCTCCCATGGCAGAAGAAATTCCGTTGGTCCTCGCCGTCGAGCCTCAGGCTCCGGCATGGGCACATCATACCGTCTGATTCCTCCAAATAGGGGAGCTTCCTGAGGAGCAGGAAGAAGCAGAGAAAGTAGCTTGTCGGTCTGCCACGTAGCAGTTCGTTGATGATGTCCTATACAGGAAGAGACCGAACGATGTGAAATTGAAGTGCATTCCTCGGGAGGAAGGACTGGAGCTGTTGGCAGAGATACATGGAGGCATATGTGGCTCCCAAATAGGGTCGAGGGCCCTTGCCGGCAAGGCATTTCGGCAAGGTTTCTTCTGGCCCACTGCCCTCCAGGATGCAATGACACTAGTAACCAAGTGTGAAGCGTGTTAGTTCCATTCAAAGAAGCTTCATCAACCAGCTCAAGCCCTCTAAACAATTCCTCTTTCCTGGCCATTCTTGGTCTGGGGGCTCGACATCCTGGGCCCTCTCCCCCGCGCTGTCGGGGGCTTTGAGTACTTGTACATTGTGAGGAAGGTGACAGCACAGTCAGCCGTCAAGTTCTTCAAGGGGCTAGTGTGCCATTTTGGTGTGCCAAACAGAGTCATCACCAACAACGGCACGCAGTTGACAAGCCAAACCTTCATGCAATACACCCAAGACCTCGGCAGCAGGGTTTGTTTCGCTTCCGTGGCACACCCACGGAGCAACGGCTAGGCAGAAAGGGCAAATGCTAAAGTGTTGCGAGGCCTGAGGACAAAGACTTGTGACAGGCTTCGCAAGAGCAGAAGGCGCTGGATTGATGAGTTGCTGGCGGTTCTTTGGTCGGTCAGAACGACGCCAAATCGAGCCACCGGCCAGACACCCTTTGCCCTGGTATACGGGGTAGAAGCAATTCTCCCCACGGAACTCATATGGCGGTCACCTCGAGTGCTCGCTTACGACGAGTTTGAGCAAGAGAAATTGCAGCAAGATGACGCAATGCTCCTTGAGGAAGATCGTCTTCGGGTGGCTGTGAGAGCAGAACGCTACCAGCAAGCCTTGCACCGCTACCATAGCCGCAAGGTTCATGCCCGAAGCTTTGAGGAAGGCGACCTTGTTCTTCGGCGCGTTCAGTCGGCCAAGAATTCCAACAAGTTGACGCCGAAGTGGGAAGGCCCTTATCGGGTAATACGAGTCACCATGCCTAGCGCAGTCCACCTGGAGACTGAAGATATTGTTCTAGTGAGCAACTGCTGGAACATTGAACATCTTCGCAAGTTTTACCCGTAAGGCGCGGTTGTTTGGCCCCCCGGCAAACCACCTTTTGTACAAGCCTTGCCGGCGAGGCATGTGACCCTCTGTACAAAGCCAGGCGCAGACCCTGAGCATAAATAAATGAAGCGCTGGCACCCTAAGTTTTAGCATGCATGCTAGGTTAAGTCTCTCCCTCGGTTAGGGTTGATAGTGCATACCAGTGACTAACCCCTAGCCTAGAGGTCGAGTGTGTGTCTTTTTGTCTTCTTTGGTTCGCAGGGCACGTGGACGCTTCTGCTGAGCCGCTTGGGAGAAAGAAAATGAATCGGCGCCCCAGCCTCGGCAAGCCAAGACTGCCGGGGGCTGAACACACAAGGATCTAACCACGGCAAGTCAAAGTTGCCGGGGGTTGCGGATTCAGATAAGTCCTTCATCCCCCTGTTGTGCATTTCCGTATAGAACTGGGACAAATGAAACCTCGTTTTTCTCCAAGACCACCGTGCTCCCCCTTTTTTGTAACCAAGTCCCTGGGATAGAACCGGGTCGTAGACGTGGTGGCAAGGAAATAAACGAAGGGCCTAACTCTACTTCGCCCCTGCCTCCGCCAAAAGCGCGAGAATGGTCGACTGAAGTCAGGGGACGGCAAGGCCTATTGCCGGGCGACAATGTTTATGTTAAAAATAACAAGGATTCGTTCCCTGGCATGGGCCTCGCTCACGCACAGAGAACCCGGCAAGCACCCTTTTTCATTAAAAACATCCCATACAGGTACAATTCATACGGAATTAAAAACATGAGCAAGGGGATTACAAATTTTAAAATCTAACAAGTGCCCGCAGGCTTACAAACTAAGAGATAAGATGCCCGTAATCCCTTTCTTGTCCCTCTCATCAGAAGGTGGAATAAGATGGCAGGAGGGCAAAAGAGCGCCTAGGCGAGGTGCGAGGAGCAGAAGGCACCAAGAGAACGTCCCAGTGACGGGAGGGGAGCTGGAATATGAGGCAGCAGGCTGGCAATACGCGACGAAGGCGTCGGTGCCCGCGTACTCCGACTTGATAGCCGCCACCCACCTTCTTCGCCTTCTCCGGCCCTCCTACACCAGCCGCCAAAGGAGACGACGGTGAGCGCCCCGATGGAGAGCTTGACGAAGAAGGCCCTCGGCGGGCCGCACGACATAGGGCGGGGCGACGCGGTCAGTCAGAGACGAGGTCGACGTGACCACGCTCGACGCTCTCGTTGTCGCTGTCGCTATCCTCCTCATCACTCCCGCTTGAAGAGGAGTCTTCATCGTCGGAGGAGCTCTCCACGCAGCACTTCAGGCGAATTCCAAGCTCTCCAAAGACCTTGACGGAGAGCAGGCCACCCTCCATTAACTTGAAGTAGAGGACAAGCCCCGCCGTCAGGCTGTGGATGCGAGTGAACATCTTCCATCCGCGGCGGAGGTACATGACGTGAGGAGCGGGGAAGTCGACGTCGACCCATGTGCCGCCGTTCCCACAGCCCCTCATGTCCAACCTGAGGGTTTGGGTGGATTGAGCTCCATCTCCCGAGCAAATGGAGTAGGGAGACGGAGGCGGCGACGCGGTGGCTTGCGCAGCCTGATGAAGAACTCGTGGGGCTGGTCCCCGACATGGCCCTCCATCGGGGGAGGCATTGTTGGCAGAGGCGAGGCTGATGTGACGCCCCGTCCCCCTCTCCCTCGAGCGCCACGGCGACCTCGGCCTCGCACCCCCCCTTCCTCTCGTGGCCGGCTCCGCCGCCACGAGCTCTTGGGGAGGAGGGACACGTTGACGAGCAGCAACCCTCGCCGCCACCGTCGAAGGGTCGGCGCCACCTCTCGCCATGGCAGATGGAAGAAAGGAGCCGAAGTGAATGGAGGATGGATGCTGGGAGAATGTGGGATGGCATCCCCCTCCCCCTCCTTATAAAGGGGCGAGGTCAAGGCTCAGCCACTCCACTCAACCAATCCAGCCACCGGTGGCACAGGGAATCAGCACCGACCCGCTGCCCCAATGAGCGACGGCTCGGTTTCCCGCCTCCACCGCCTGCCACCTGCATGGAGGACGCGTGGCGAGCAAGCAGAATTGAGGGGATGGGTGAGGCGACCGTTCCCCACCCCGTGATCGTGGGGGACTGACGCCTTGAAGACCACGACCCGTGTCCCCCAAGTAAATGAGCCGCGCCCCTATGCCTCCCTCTTTTTACGGGGAAGGCGCGAGCCGCCTCTTTACCATGATGTGACGCATGTGTGCGGAAACCGCCCCACGCATGACCCCCCACGTCACGCATGACCCTCCATGTCGCATGTTTAATGCATGTTGTGGGGAAGTGCGGCGAACGAGAAGTTACTTTGATAAAGTCCGCCCCACCTGCCTGCACACCGTTCTGGGCCTAGCCCAACAACGCGACGCGCTTATGTGTGGCCCAGGCCCGGGGGCTCCCGTCAGTGTACAAAAGTAGGGGCTCTTCTTTTGACCCATTTACTTGTGCACGGGCAGTCAGAGCCGCGCGCCACGGCCACACTTAGTAGGGCAGAGGAGGGAAGCCGGAGAGAAGACAAAACACGAGGCAACCAAGGCAACGCCAAGACCAGAAATGCAGGAGAGCAAGAGGGCTAGGTGGACTCCCTCGGCAAGATCCTTGCCGAGGCAGCCTCCTCAGCCCCGGCAAGAGCCTTGCCGGGGCAACTTGCCCGATGCCAGCGGAGTGTGCCACCCTTGAGCCCGTAGGCTCCAACCCAACCAACTACATTGGAACGAGGGCTCGGGAGGCGCCTCTGTGGTGGCATGCAAATCTTCGTCAAGATCAGTAACATGTGTGATCAGATGAGGACCAGAAGATGGCGACCCTCGGTGGGATCCTAGCCAACGAAATCCACAAGACCCCCGGCAAGACCCTTGCCGGGGACGACTACAATGCCATGGAAGGCCCTTGCCGGGTCCCCGGCAAGACCCTTGCCGAGAGCATCAGCAGGGCCACTGCCAGGCCCGCGCCAGCAAAGACTCCACGACCATCCCCAAGCAGCTGCTAGCTCAACCAGCTGGGCAGCAAACTGCGTGGTGACGGGCAGCCTCTACACTGACTCAGTAGGCACCTGCATGGTGGCATGCGACCCTTCATGAAGGCTCCACCACCGCGCCAGCCCAGCAGCTACCCAGCGTGGCGCCATGATGCCTCATCAGCTCGGACGCGTATCGAGGCCAGGCGAGGCGGCGACAGCTGGGATGTGCTTCCCTGGCGTCCCCGATAAAGCAAGGAGGGCATGTTGGCAGCGCATTAAATGCGTTTGTCCGACGGTCCCAGAGGATAGACTCATCCACTGTAGACCTTTCCACCTCCTGTGTGCCACTGTGGCAACCCCTTTTTCTATCAGTCCCGCTCTTGCGGCCCGAACCTGGGTAAACGATCCGTGTGCTTCCTGTCAGTCCCGCTCTTTGCACAACCTCGCGCTCGCCGACCGTAGAAGGGGTCCCAGTGACCCCATAGGTGTCGTTTCCACCGACAATCTTAGAACATAAAGGATACTAGGGATCAAACCCTAACAAAGCTAACTTGATTACATGATAAATCTCATCCAACCCATCACCGTCCAGAAAGCCTACGATGGAATTACTCATGCACGACGGTGAGCATCATGAAATTGGTGATGGAGGAAGGTTGATGATGACGATGGCGATGGATTCCCATCTCCGGAGCCCCGAACGGACTGCGGATCAGCCCTCCCGATGAAGATTAGGGCTTGGTGGCGGCTCCGTATCGTAAAACGTGATGAATCCTTCTCTCTGATTTTTTCTCCCCGAACGTGAATATATAGAGTTGGATTTGACGTCAGTGGAGCCTCAGGAGGCCCACAAGGCAGGAGGGCGCCCCGGGGGGCGCGCCCTACACCCTCGTGGACAGGGTGTGGGCCCCCTTATGCTGATTTTTTCACTAGTATTTTTTCTAAATTCCAAAACGTGTCTCCATAAATTTTCAGGTCATTCCAAGAACTTATATTTCTACACAAAAATAACACCATGGCAATTCTGCTGAAAACAGCGTCAGTCCAGGTTAGTTCCATTCAAATCATGCAAGTTAGAGTCCAAAACAAGGGCAAAAGTGTTTGGAAAAGTAGATACGTTGGAGACGTATCAGGGATCCGCCAATTTTCTCTTTTCTCACACATGAGTATTTTACACGCTTCATCTGTGTTGTGTGTTTCCTCCGCCCAAGTTTCGATTTTTGCAGCAAAATTTTCTTTAGGCGCGCGATTTCAGAATTTATTCCTCTCACCACATCCCCACCCATCACATTTCCGCAGTATCTCCCCACCCTGCCCCCTCCCGGTAGTTCAAACCGCCGCCGCCGCAACCACAACTTCAACCACATCTACGTTCTGCCCGAGCCTTATCAATCTAGTTAGGTAACCCATCGTTCTCTATCATGGCCCTAGCCTGATTTCTTAAATGGCATCTGCGAAAAATCCTCATGCCTCCAAATCCCCACTGCCGCTACTCCAGGGCATCGCCGCGTAAGCCCAACCACATATCACATGGAGGTCGAGGAGCTCATGGCGATCAATGGCATGATGGCCGTTGTGCATGTTGTGTCGGGTGGTAGGTGCGACATATGCCAATGGGTGGCTTATCATTGTGGGAGCCAGTAAGACGTCGCCGGTGCCTGGAAACGGGATGAGGCGAAGACATGCACGCCAGCGAATCTTACCCAGCTTCGGAGCTCTCCATGGAGATAACACACCTACTGCTGCTCTACGGGGTCTCCGCATGATCACTAGATGGACAAGTAGCTACACAATGCTCCTTGAGCTGTTCGGTGGGAGGAGGAACAAGGGCACGGCTAGCTTGCTTCTTCTCCTCGTGTGGTGTTTAAAACTAGCAGGGGGTCCAACCCTTTGCATGGGTGCCCCGGGGGGTTTATATAGGCCTACCCCCCGGGGGTACAATGGTAATCCGACTGGGCGTGGGGCCCAGCCGTCTGTGACTGTGCTCGTCGGCTTCTGTGCCGACTGCTGGGGCCCGCCGGCTGCCAACTCCTTGGCGACAGACAGGCCCCACTGCCAAGGGTCTTGTCGGTGGCTGGTTATTGTTGCCTCAACCTGATGACGAGGGCTTCGTCGAGGTAAGCGTGGCTACAGTGCCGCCGTCCTGTGGGCGATCACTGTACACTTACCGCGTCTTGTCTCCTTAATGGGGCGTCTTCTTCGAGGGGGGAAGCGAGCCGGCTGCGGGGAGCCGGCCCCGTCTCGGGCCAACTGGGGGAGACCAGGCCGCCTTCGGTGTCTCTCTGCCCGAAGGGGCCCACCGCCCGTGGCCCGTACTGGTAGCCCGTCGTGGATGACATCAGGGTCAACATGGCAACAGTGCCGCGCCGGACGGGTCATGGCCACTCCGTACGGCGCACTGTGCCAGGCGTGCTCCGGGATTCGGGGGTGGCAGGCTTCACTGTAGCCACACCCCATCTCATCGCCGCTAGGTGGATGCAAACTTTGAGGGTACGGTCTCGACCGCTTTATGGGAGCCGGCTTCTTGGAGTCGGCCTTCTTGCGGCCGGCTTCTCGAAGTCGGCCCTCTCCAAAGCTTTCGTCATGAGGGCTAAAGTCGGGCAGCCTTCCGAAAGCCGGCCTGGGTGACAGCCAGCAAGGGGAAGGCGGCCCTATGTCTTGGATTCTCGAGAGCCGGACGGGCTCGTAATTTTTTCAGAAGGGCCAGGGGAAGCCGGCTAGGCTACCCATGGCTATTTACTCCGACAGTAGTCCCCGAAGCTGATCGAGCCTCGAGGCGGACAAAGGGACGAGAAGCTTGGTCAGCTTCCTATCCTGAAGAGCCGGCTTTGCTGATGTATGCCGATTTCGGGGAGCCCTGCGTCTTGCGGGCAGGAAAGTGGTCGACTCGCGTGCTGACCGCGGGCCCTCCCATGGGCCATGTGGCAGCGGGACCCTGGCGTCGCACGCGCGCGATGGGACGCCGCCGTAGGCCCTGGCCCGCCACTCCTAGGCCTCGGCCCAAACGCTGATCTTCTGCAGCCCAGATGGACCGCTCGCCTTCCCGTGGCGATTTTCTTTCGCCATTAGGGCGCAACAAGCGCGGGACGTGGGGGAGTGGGCACGATCAATCCCCACGTTTCCCCACGCCGCGCCTCCTCGGCTCCGCCATGCGAGCCTATAAGTAGGGGGGGGAGGGGGAGCGACAGAGGTTCACACGCTCTCTCTCGCTCCGCCCCCTCTCGTCCTCCTTTCTTCCTCTCGTCGCCGCCGCAGCCTCTCGTATGAGCGCCGCCACATCGTCTTGCTCCCATGGCGCTGTAGAGCTCATGGGACGGCTCCAACGTCCACGAGGACCATGTTGAATTCCTCCGCCAGACCCGGCGCCTGCCCGACGCCAACCTCGTGCGGGTCCGCCTGGCGCCGTGGACGGATATTTCGCTGGCACCGGAGGAGGGCGAGCGGGTCGTCTTCCGCTCGCACTTCCTACGCGGCTTCGTCCGTTCGGCGAGAGGATTTCTGCGCTCCTTCCTCGAGTTCTACAACCTTCAGCTGCATCACCTCACGCCCAATGCGGTGATGCTGTTGTCGGCCTTCGTCTCCCTATGCGAAGGTTTCTTGGGGTTGCTCCCCACGCTGGAGCTCTGGGGAGAGTTCTTCCAGAGCAAACTCGGCACCGTCGTTGCAGGCGTGCCCGCCCCCTGCGGGGCCTTCATCGCCATGAGGAGGGCGGGTGAGAACAACCCGTTCCCGCCCATCCCGCTAATCCAGTCGGTGAAGACCTGGCAGAAATCATACTTCTATGTGAAGAACGTCGCCGAGCAAGGAGACCACGTCAATCTACCGGCTTACGTAGCCGGCCCACCGGCTGGGAGGCAGCCCTCATGGAGTTTCTGGTCCCGGTCACTGTCTCAGGCCGGGAACGCCGCCAGCTTTGGGTGATGATCCAGTCGGAAGGCCTGAACGGGGCCGACTTGGTGGTCGCCTTCGTGGAGCGCCGGATATCTCCTCTCCAGAGCCGGCCCCACATGATGTGCCAGATGAGCGGCCGCTTCGACCCAAGCCGGCTGAGCACCAGGGAGATGCCTCATGCGGAGGTATCGTACATGGTAAATTACATCTCAAATTGCAAGCTCGCCGAAGACTGGCGATACGGCAAGGCGCCGTATTCTCGCGCCAACCCTCCGCCCGTGGTAATTTTTCCTTTTCTTCTTCTTGTGGGTAGAACGCCAGTTCTTCTTAGCAGAACCCCCTTCTCCCGCCGACGACCGGGGCAGCGGGGATAGAACGCCAGTATGCCCCCGACCGCACGGTGGACGACGTTGACGACCCGAATAGAACGCCGTCGTGGGGGATGACGCCGAGCCCGGGGGCTCAAGGCTTACCGTCAGCTTCAAGGACTAGCCGGACGACGCTGAAGCCGAAGTCGCCCTGCGTCGCCAGCCGGCTGCCGACCATCAGGGCGCGGGCTCGTCCATCGCGCCGGCTGCCGGCGGCGGTGCACAGAAGCGCCGGGCCGCTTCAGGCCTCTTCGGCAGCCGGCCGAAGAAGTCCAAAGCCTCGACCACGGCGACCAAGCGAGATGAGGCAGCTGCGAAAGCGGCCCGCTTCCGCAAGGCGGTGAAGCAGCCTCAGGCGGTCTCAGCGTAAGTCGTCAATTGCCCTGTCGCATGCTTTTCATCATTCTCTTCTTGTTCTAACATTCTACTTAACTTTTTCCCGCTTGCCGTACAGGGCGCCGCTTTCCCTTGAGCGGGGTCCGGGTGGCTCCGTAGTGGGGCCGGCTGGAGGGTCTTCGAGCTCCCGCCGCGTGGACCCCCGCGCCGATCTCAGGGAAGCCACGGAGCGGAATGCCCGTGAGGCGCGGGAGGAGCGCGAGGCGGCGGAAAAAGCGGCCGCCCAGGCGGCGAAGGAGCAGGCCGGCGCGGCAGCCAAGGCCCAGGCGGAGTCCGCGACCGCGGAGACGGAGGCGGGGGGTTCGCACAACCAGCCTCCGCTGCTCGCCATTCCCCTCCGAGCCGTGGCCCCTGACACCCCACTGCCCTTGGTGGAGGAAATCGTCCAAGACCCGCCGCTGATGGAGAGGAGGGAGGACTCCGTGGCCTTCGTGAGGAGAGCGCCGCCAGCAGCGCCAACCGGAGCGGGCCAAGGCGGTCAACCATCAGCGGCGCCAGAGGAGCCGGCCGGGGGTGAGCCGGAGGACAGAGCCGTCCTCGAGGTGCAGCAGGTGATGCGTCGGCGCGCAGGGGGAGGCGCCGCTCCGCCGGAGTCGCACCAAGTCGCGGGCGCAGGCCAGTCGACTGAAGATCTGGAGGCGGCCAGCACTGGCACGTCCGAGTGGACTCCCAGCGGGGTGACTGGTGAGCTGAATGTGGAGGCTCAAGGGGTCCGGAGCCGGCTTCAAGCTCAGGCCGCCCTACTGCAGCAGTTCACCCAGGAGTTCCTGTCGACGCGAGCCGCCATCCGGGTGAGTCCTTCATTCTTGCCCATTTTGATCTCTTGATTTCTTCCATGGGGGCGCGTCAGCGCACCCACTGGGTGTAGTCCCCGAGATTCGGGCCGACTGCTGCGCAGTCAGGTCGAATCTTTCTTGACGACCACCTTATCTTTGCTTCTTGTCTGAATCTTTCAGGAATATCATAACTCCCGTGCTGCCGCCTTCAACTCCCAGGCTCGGGAGTTGAGTCCAAGGACCGACGACCTGGCCGACAGCCGAAGTAAGTACTTGATTTTGTCTATCTCCTGTGGGGGTGCGTCAGCGCACCCACTGGGTGTAGTCCCCGAGATTCGGGCCGACTGCTGCGCAGTCGGGTCGGATCTTTCTTGACGACCTTTTCCTTATTGGTTTGTCTTTTTCTTTGTCTTCAGGGGCCAACGCCGACTTGAGGAAGCAGCTCGGCGAAGCGCAGGCCGCGCTTCATACCAAGGACGCCGAGTACGCTGTCTTGGTCAAGGAGTGTGACCGCTTGGCCAAGAAGCTGGCTGACCAGGAGAAGAGCCACAAGGCGGCCCTGCAGCAAGCGCAGGATAGCGAGGCTGCCCTGAAGGCGGAGTTTGAGACCGAGGCAGCGAGCTGGGCTGAGACCCGGCGAGCGCTGGATGAGGGCTTCGGCCGCATCGAGGACTTGATCGACGGTAAGCCGCCTTCCTCGCTCCTCTCCTGCCCCTTGGCATCTGGTTCTTGTTCTAACTTGTGCTGCTGCCTATTTCCTTGCGCAGACTACTTTCCCGGCTACTCCGCCTTTGCCGCCCAAAGCATCGAAGCTCATCGCGAGGCGTGCCGTCAGGCGGGGGCCAACATCGCGCCGGATGCGAACCGGACGCTTGAGGAGCAACTCTTGGCTGTCCAGGCGCGGTTGTAGCCGGCTCATCGGATGCTTCGCCGGCTCCAACGTGCCGGGGCGCAAGTGTTGGCCGCCCTCTGGCCCGGCGAGACGATCCCCCGCACCCCAAGCCGGACTACCGACTGGCTGGAGGTCGCAGCCGGTCGCTTTGAGGCTTGGAAGGCGTCGGCGGCCCGCCTCGGAGCCGGGCGGGCGTTGGAGTTCGTTCGGGCTTGGTACCCAGGGCTGAGCCTGGACCAGCTGCGCACTTGGCGGATGGAGGCCGACGCGGAGCTGGAGGAGGTGAGGCCGGCTATCGCCCAGCGTGCTTCGACGATCGCCGAGTGCACCGACATTAGCGTTTTTGCACCCGAAATCGATGATGACGGTGTTGCCCAGCCGGAGGAGTGGTTCGGGCTGAACCCGGCGGTGGGCGAGGACTCGGCAGAGGAGATCGCCTCCAGCGACGAGGGCGAGGATGACGAAGAGGAGGACGGCGAAGACGTCGAGCCGGCTGGTGGAACAACCGGCCGACCTCAGGCCAACCATGCCTCCAGCAACGAGGCGCGTGGAAGCGTGCCCTCTGCGGGAGGCGGTGACCAAACCGAGGTTCGCCAGCCGGCCGCTCCTTCAACCGGCACAACTATCTCCGCCAACCAGCCCGGCTCGTCGGTCGCTCCGCCGGCTTGACCTGCCGTCCTTATTTTTCCTGCTTGTTGTCTTTTGAACAATCTTCATTAAATTTTCGCAGTTCCACCCACTGGGGCTATATCCAAACTATGTTGAATGCTTGCCTCTCGGAGGTCTTTTATGTAAATATTATTATGTGCATGTTTGGTTTCCATTCACGTATGCTTTTTATCCTTAGGCTTTTTCCTTTGCCGCCTTCCCTCTTTGGGGAGGCAAGTACTTGAGCTTTCTTGGAATGAAGTGAAGTGAATGGAAACCGGCCGGCCGGCTACTCTGGTAGCCATTCGGTGGTGGGAGAAAAACCGGCTTTTGTTATATTAGTCCGTTAGTCCCTAGCCGTTTTTCATGTGGGCGCCCGTTCCTGCCTTTAACTCTTGCCAGTTGGACAGCCGGTTCTTCGAACTACGACTTTTGGCAAGAGAAAGCTTGGGAGCCGGCACACTACTTGTGTGACTGCGGGTAGAATTTCTAATATAACTCGAGTCGGCCAGTCCCCGGGCCGACTAGTCGAACCCGGTGCCGGACGGAACAAGTAAATGAAATGACAAAGTCATAAGCATGATGCTTTTCATTCATAGATAAGAGATGGCAGTCCCCGAGCCCTCCTCGGGGGGCCTATTGTTTCGTACTTAATACAAAAGTTAGCGTGATACATACTGCATTTCAACTGTAAAATCTTCGAAGGAGGTTGGCGTTCCATGGTCGTTCTGACTCCTTGCCGGAGTCGTCTCTCTTTCGTGCCTTCGGCTTCTGCGCGTCGATCAGGTAGTAGGAGTCATTGCCTAAGGCTCTGCTGATAACAAAGGGGCCCTCCCAAGGGGCCGAGAGCTTGTGCTGGCCGGCTGTTCGCTGGATCAGCCGGAGCACAAGATCGCCCTCTTGGAAGGATCTTGGCTTGACCTTCTGGCTGTGGTAGCGGCGCAGGCCGTGCTGGTAGATGACAGACTAGCTGAGGGCTAACAGCTGGCTTTCTTCCAGCAGGTCGACGCCGTCTTCTCGTGCTTCCTTGGCCTCCGCTTCTGTGTACATGGTTACTCGAGGCAAGTCGAACTCGATGTCAGTTGGGATGACCGCCTCGGCACCATACACAAGGAAGAAAGGGGTGAAGCCGGTTGACTTGTTTGGTGTAGTGCGCAGACTCCAGAGGATAGCCGGCAGCTCATCGAGCCAACAGCCGGCTGAACGCTCCAGAGGTACGACCAGTCGGGGCTTGATGCCGGAGAGGATGAGGCCGTTGGCTCGCTCGACCTGGCCGTTTGACTGCGGGTGGGCGACGGACGCTAAGTCCAGCCGAATACCTTGGGCTGCGCAGAAACGTGCCAAGGCTCCTTTGGCAAAATTCGTTCCATTGTCGGTGATGATGCTGTGTGGCACGCCGTACCGAGTTGTTATGTCTGCGATGAATGTCACAGTAGTCGGCCCATTCAACTTCTTGATCGGCTTTGCCTCAATCCACTTGGTGAATTTGTCCACGGCGATGAGCAAATGCGTCATGCCGCCGCGCGCCGTCTTGAATGGGCCCACCATGTCCAGTCCCCAAACGGTGAAGGGCCAGGTGAGGGGAATGGTCTTGAGTGCCGAAGCCGGCATGTGTTGCTTGGAGCTGAAAAGTTGGCACCCTTTGCAGTATTTAACTAAATCCTTGGCGTCATCTAAAGCAGTCGGCCAAAACAAACCATGGCGGAAGGCTTTGGCGATGAGTGATCTTGAGGCCGCATGGTGGCCGCATTCTCCTTGGTGAATGTCTCTGAGGATTGCAATGCCCTTCTCTTGCTCGACGCACCGTTGGAGGACTCCAGTGACACTGCGCTTGACTAGTTCTCTGTTGATGATTGTGTATGCTCCGGCTCGATGTTGGACTTGTCTTTCCTCTGCTTCGTCAGCCGGCAGATCTTGGTTTACTAGGAAGTTTAGGATGGACTGAGCCCATGATGGAGCCGCGACTTCTCCTACTGCCAATGTGGCTACTGCCACCAGGGTGGGCGGGCTGGGTGGTGAAATGCTGGAGTTGGCCGCCGGCTGTTGTGTTGGTGCAGTCCCTGGGCCGGCTACTACAGTCCCCGAGCCGGCTACTGCAGTCCCCGAGCCGGTTGCCGAAGTCCCCGGGCCGACTACTGAAGTCCCGGAGTCGCCCGCTTGGTTCTTCGAGCCGGACCTGGTCGCGTCGGGGTCAGGCGGCACGAAGATGGAATCGGACTCTGGAGACGGCTTGATGGACGGCTTGAGGAGGCATTGTAGAGCGACGCCGGTTGGTATTGCTTGCCAAGTGGAGCCTATTCGAGCCAGGGCATCGGCTGGCTCGTTGTCGGCTCGTGGTACGTGGAGGAACTCGCATCTTCAAAGTATCCGCTGAGTTGTTGGACCAGGAAGCGGTAGCTTGCCATATTTGCGTCCTTGGCGTCCCAGTCGCCAGATGATTGCTGGACCACCAAGTCCGAGTCGCCATAACATAGGATCCGGCGGATGCCGAGTTCCTTGGCAAGCTGGAGCCCATGTATGAGCGCCTCGTACTCGGCCACGTTGTTGGAGGCGGCAAAGTGAATTTGCAACGTGTATCTGAGCTTGTCGCCTTTGGGAGAGGTAAGGACGATGCCGGCTCCCAAGCCGGTGCGCATCTTGGACCGTCAAAGTGCATGCGCCAATGGGTGGAGTCGGGAGCCGGCGGCATGTACTGGGTCTCGGCCCAGTCGATGAGGAAGTCGGCCAGTGCTTAGGACTTGATGGCGGTGCGGGGCTGGTAGAAGATCGTGTAAGGGGCCAGCTCGATGGCCCATTTCGCCACCCGACCGGATGCGTCCCGGCTGCCTATGATCTCGGCCAGCGGGGCGGTGCATACGACCGTGATGGGGTGCTCTTGAAAGTAGGGCTTCAGCTTCTTGGCAGTGAAGTACACGCTGTAACACATCTTCTGGTAGTGCGGGTAGTTCTGCTTTGAAGCGGACAGCACCTCGCTCAAATAATACACCGGCCTCTGAACCAGCTGGGCTCGGCCTTCTTCTGGGCGTTGGACTACGATGACGGTGCTGACCACCCGGCTGGTTGCGGCAATGTAAAGGAGCATGGGCTCTTTCTCAGTCGGCGCCGCCAGGACGGGCGGCGTGGCCAGCATCTTCTTCTGCTTGTGAAAAGCTTGGTCGGCCTGGTCGTTCCACTCGAAGTGAGTGCTCTTCTTCATGAGGCGGTAGAGGGGGAGATCCTTCTCTCCGAGCCGGCTGATGAAGCGGTTCAAGGAGGCCAAGCATCCGGTGAACTTTTGGATGTCTCGAAGCTTGGTGGGGATCGCCATTCTCTCGATGGCCTTGATCTTCACCGGGTTGCATTCGATGCCGCGTTCGGAGACCAGGAAGCCTAGGAGCTGGCCGGCTGGCACTCCGAACACGCATTTCTCGGGGTTGAGCTTGATTTGGAACCGGCGTAGGTTCTCAAACATTTCCTTGAGGTCTCCCAGCAAAGTGCCGCGCTTCTCCATCTTCACCACAATGTCGTCCACGTAGACGTGATCGTTTCTGCCGAGTTGCTTGAGGAGGCACTTCTGCATGCAACGCTGAAAAGTGGCACCGGCATTTCTTAAGCCGAATGTCATAGTCAGGTAGAAGAAGGCTCCAAATGGCGTGATGAAGGCGGTCTTCAAGCGGTCGTCCGGATCTAGCTTTATCTGGTGATATCCTCAGTAAGCATCCAAGAAACTCAACAGCTCGCATCCGGCCGTGGAGTCTATCACTTGGTCAATCCTTGGCAAGGCAAAGGGATCTTTGGGGCAAGCCTTGTTGAGGCTCGTGTAGTCTATACACATGCGCCACTTGTTATTCTTCTTTAGCACAAGGACCGGGTTGGCGAGCCATTCTGGAAAGAAAACATCCATAATGAAGCCGGCCGCCAGAAGCCGGGCTATCTCCTCTCCCACAATCCTGCGTTTCTCCTCCGACAGTCGGTGAAGGGGTTGTTTGACTGGCTTTGCGTCTTCTCGGACGTGTAGTTTGTGCTCAGCGAATTTCCTCGGAACACCCGGCATGTCCTTGGGGGACCATGCAAAGATGTCCCGATTCTCACGGAGGAAATCGGCGAGCTCGCCTTCCTATTTGTTGTTCAGGCTTGCCCCGATGACGGCAAAACTCTCTGGATGCTCGGGGTCAAGAGGTATCTTCTTCGTCTCCTTGGCCGGCTGGAAGGATCCTTGAGCATCGTGCTCCTTGGGGTCGGGGGACACGGCCGACTGCTTGCCGGCTATGGCCACGACTCGGTCCAACATCTTCTTTCTTCGGTAATCACAAGGGACTCGGCCAGCCGGCTGCTGGCTGCCGCGCACTCAGAGGACTTCTTGTAATCGCCGGCTACGGTGATGACACCTTTGGTACTTGGTATCTTCATCTTGAGGTATGCATAGTGGGGAACTGCCATGAATTTGACCAAGGCAGGTCGGCCAAGCAATGCATGGTAAGGGCTCTCCAGGTCCACCACTTCAAACCAGATCGCTTCCCGGCGGAAATGCTCCTTGTCCCCAAAAAGTACGTCAATCTTGATCTTGCCAATGGGGGCGCAGGACAGGCCGGGTACGATGCCATGGAACACTGTTCGAGTAGGCATGAGCTGCTTCGTCTTGACATTTAGCTTCTCCAGGATGTCACGGTACAGGATGTTGATGCTGCTCCCGCCGTCTATCAGCACGCGGGAGAAGCGGGCAGCGCGTCTGTCCGTCGCGAGGGTGGCTTCCAGGACCAGCGCATAAGAGCCGGGAGACGGCATCACCTCTGGATGGTCGGCCCGGCTCCAGCTGATGGGCTTTTCTGACCAATGCATGTGTCCGGCGGGGTTGGCAGCGACCATGCTGACTTCCTGGTGCTCTCGGCGTTTGTTGCGCCGGTCTTCGGGCTGGCTCGTAAAGACGATGTAGGTCGCTTGCTCGTCGGGGAATTTGCCGTGCACAGCTTCGACTGCGGGCCGAGCGGCCGGAGGCGGCGGGCCGATAGGCGAAGGCGGCGCGAGCCCCTCGCCTTTGGAGATTCGGGTGAGCCAATGGCACTTCCGGGTTGTGTGGTTGGACGGCTTCGCGCCGCTGTGGAACTTGCACGGGGCGTCGAGAGTTTGCTCGTAGGAGAAAGCCGGCTGCCAAGCCGGCCTGCCGCCCTTGGGTTTCTTGGGCGCAGGCCGCCCTTCGGGTGGCACGTCTTCAACTGTGGCCACCTGCCGACTAGCGGGAGGCGGCGTGGGGCCCTTGCGCTTGTGGTCGTTCGAGTGTGGGTGTCGGCCGGAATCCCCAGCCGGCGTCTTGGACGCCGGGTTGAGTACTTTCCCGGACGCGTCTACCCGAAGCTCGGTCTTCATCGAAGTGTCGGCGGTGGCGTACTTGTCCGCTATGTCCAGAAGCTCGTCGAGGGTAGTCGGCTCGTCGCAGAGGAGCTTGTGGTTGACGAGGGTGCCTTCTCGGCATCCGGCTGTGAAGTATTCTATGGCTTGCACCTCGTGCACCCCCTCGCAAGAATTGCGAAGCTCGGCCCAACGCGTGAGGTAGTCGCGAGTGGACTCGTCCGGGCCCTGTACGCACAGGGAGAGCTGCCTGGGCTTGGGGGCCCGCTTGTAGGTGCTGGTGAAGTTGCGGATGAAAGCTTCGGTGAAATCTAGCCAGCTGCTGATGCTGAGAGGCTTGAGGCTGTTGAGCCAGGTCCGCACCGTGCCTTGTAGCATGAGGGGCACGTACTTCACGGCAACGCGCCGGTTGCCGTTGGCTATGCTGACCGCCGTGGAGTAGTCGATCAACCAATCTTCTGGCTTCACGGAGCCGTAGTACTTGGGCGTGTCTCTTGGGAGCGAGAACCCTTTGGGGAAAGGCTCGTGGCGGATGTGGGGGCCGAAACAAGGCGGGCCGACATCGTCTTCTTCTTCCAGCGCCAGGGATCGCGCCAGGCGGTCGATCCGATGGCGGGCGTCGTTCTCGCCGACTCCTTCGCGGCGACCTAGTCGGCCGCTGAGAGTCGGGTGCGCCACTGGCGGCGGGGTGGGATATCTCTCTCCACGGGGTCGAGGCGGAGGCGGGTTGCCCCGCCATCCGCATCTCGCTCAATGGAGATTCGGGTCCGGCTTCGGCTGGCCGCCGGCTCTTTCTCGCGCCGCGCGCGGGTGTTGCTCGTAGTCGGTGTCCGGGACGTCGCGTCGTGATCTCGGCGCGGGGGAGGGCTTCCCGCGTGGGCGTCAGCTTCTTGCCGCTGTGCGGCTGCATCGATCAGCTGCTGGATGCGCCGGGTCATGTGGGGGAGGTCTTCGGCCTCTAAGCCGTCCAACTCGTCTACGGCCGCCTGGGCGGCACGCAAGTTCTCGAGCGGAGTGGCATAGACCGGGCGGTCGACCCCCAGCGTGTCGGTGATGACGGCGTTGCGTTGCTTGACAAGGCCGGCCCGGCTTGGCCCACCCAGGGCCGGCGTGCCGAAGGCAGCGCGGTCAGCTTCGCGCTGGTAGGCCTCTGTGAGGTGTCTCACGGAAGCTAGCCTCTGGCCCTCTACAAGGAGGGCGAGGCGGCGTGCCTCCAGTGCTTCGTCGTCGGCATTAGCCGGGAGGGGGGTGGACAAGTCGTGGGCCGCCGTGCACGAGGCGTCGTGGGCGCTCTCGTCAGCCGGGCCGCCATGGCCGACGACCATCACTTCGGTGGTGTCAGTATCGCGGCCGTCGGTCTGAGGAAGCGGGTCGTTGTAGATCACGACGTTGGTGGGGAAGGTGTCATAGGAGGCCATGTCGGAGTTGACAGGCATCGGGTCGGTGGAGCCAACCGACTCCAGATCCACAGCGGGCTCGCTGGAGACATGGAGCTGGCCGAGGAGGTTGGCGAGGTGGTCGGTGCCCGCATCGGAGGCAAGCTCGTCGGAGATGAGGGTTTCGTCGAGGAGATCGGCGGGGCTGCTCGCCGCACAGATGCTGGTGACGCCTTGCAGCGCGTCGTGGCAAGAGCCATCGGGCGTGCCGGGCTGGCTACGCTCGCTGGGGAGGAAGAGGGTTCCCGTCCAGAACAGGTCTCCGGACGACGGTGCACCTGGCCCCACGGTGGGCGCCAAATGTCGGGTGGTAGGTGCGACATATGCCAACGGGTGGCTTATCATTGTGGGAGCCAGTAAGACGTCGCCAGTGCCTGGAAACGGGATGAGGCAAAGACATGCACGCCGGCGAATCTTACCCAGCATCGGGGCTCTCCGTGGAGATAACACCCCTACTGCTGCTCTGCGGGGTCTCCGCATGATCACTAGATGGACAAGTAGCTACACAATGCTCCTTGAGCTGTTCGGTGGGAGGAGGAAGAAGGGAACGGCTAGCTTGCTTCTTCTCCTCGTGTGGTGTTTAAAACTAGCAGGGGGCCAACCCTTTGCATGGGTGCCCCGGGGGGTTTATATAGGCCTACCCCTGGGGGTACAATGGTAATCTGACTGGACGCGGGGCCCAGCCGTCTGTGACTGCGCTCGCCGGCTTCTGTGCCGACTGCTGGGGCTCGCCGGCTTGTGGGTCCCGCCGGCTGCCAACTCCTTGGCGACAGACAGGCCCCACTGCCAAGGGTCTTGTCGGTGGCTAGTTGTTGTTGCCTCAACCTGATGACGAGGGCTTCGTCGAGGTAAGCGTGGCTACAGTGCCGCCGTCCTGCGGGCGATCACTGTAGACTTACCGCGTCTTGTCTCCTTAATGGGGCGTCTTCTTCGAGGGGGGAAGCGAGCCGGCTGCGGGGAGCCGGCCCCGTCTCGGGCCGACTAGGGGAGACCAGGGCGCCTTCAGGTGTCTCTCTGCCCGAAGGGGCCCACCGCCCCTGGGTCGTACTGGTAGCCCGGGTAGCCCGTCGTGGATGACATCAGGGTCAACATGGCAACAGTGCCGTGCTGGACGGGTCATGGCCACTCCGTACGGCGCACTATGCCAGGCGTGCTTCGGGATTCGGGGGTGGCAGGCTTCACTGTAGCCACGCCCCATCTCATCGCTGCTAGGTGGATGCAAACTTTGAGGGTACGGTCTCGACTTTATGGGAGCCGGCTTCTTGGCGTCGGCCTTCTTGCGGCTGGCTTCTCGAAGTTGGCCCTCTCCAAAGCTTTCTTCATGAGGGCTAAATCGGGCCGCCTTCCGAAAGCCGGCCTGGGTGACAGCCAGCAAGGGGAAGGCGGCCCTATGTCTTGGATTCTCGAGAGCCGGACGGGCTCGTAATTTTTTCAGAAGGGCCAGGGGAAGCCGGCTAGGCTACCCATGGCTATTTACTCCGACATGTTGACCAGGAGGACCACCTCCCCTCCGCCGATGCCGACATGGGGTGGGCTCTGGTCAAGATGATGTGCCCCAGCAACTACCCTTAGGACTTACCAAGTATGAACTGACCAGTTCAATCTTACCAATACCAGTTGTAACGGCTATGTTTTGTACATACAATGTAATAAGCATGTTGTAGTAAACACGTCTAACTAGTTTTAGCTATTTTCCCTACCTTTTTATAGACAACTGGGCCATTCTCTGCTCTAGCAGCACCTGCCTTGCGATGTTTAACTTTGTCAATTTATTTTTATCAGTACCAGTTTCAATGGCCATACTAGGTTGTCTGTAGTTAAACATGCCTTGTTTATTTCGGTACTGCACACTGTGTGATGTTCAAGTATGAACTGTCCAGCTCAATTTCACCAATACCAGCTACAAACTTACAATACATGACTTAGGATGTTGTGAAGCATGTTGTAATTAACAATTGTATCAATTTTTTATCTGTCATTTGCTACCGTGCTACTCTTCACAATGAACATATCACTAGAGATGTTATTGTTTTATTTCCACTTGCTATTTTTGGTGGATGCTAACCCTATTGTAATTAACATGCATTTCCATGTACTTACGCAGGGCCATAATGGGTGATGCTATTGTTTGCCATCGAGGTTAGCTGCATCCCTTGTCTTATAGTATTTTATATCATTTGTACAATTGCAGTTTAGCTTGTAACATTTACTTGCTTCTTGTAGGTACACATGTCAGCGTCATTGATCCACGCTTCTACCCGGAGGAGCACCTCGCCTCCACCACCGCTGACTTGGGGCAGGCTCTGGCCCAGATGAAGTGCCCCAACAACTATCCCTCAGGACTTACCAAGTATGAACTAACTAGTTCAATCTTACCAATACCAGTGACAATGGCTATGTTTTGTACAGTTGATGTTTTCAGCGTGTTGTAGTAAACATGCCTAACCCATCTTAGCTATTTTCCCTACCTTTTTATAGACAACTAGGCCATTGTCGATGTCAAAACCGGCGGATCTCGGGTAGGGGGTCCCGAACTGTGCGTCAAGGCCGGATGGTAACAGGAGACAAGGGACACGATGTTTTTTACCCAGGTTCAGGCCCTCTCGATGGAGGTAATACGCTACTCCTCCTTGATTAATATTGATGATATGGGTAGTACAAGAGTAGATCTACCACAAGATCAAGGAGGCTAAACCCTAGAAGCTAGCCTATGGTATGATTGTTGTGTATGGAGTTGATTGCCTACGGACTACAACCCTCCGGTTTATATAGACACCGGATAGGGTTAGGGTTACACAGAGTCGGTTACAATGGTAGGAGATCTTGAATATCCACATCGCCAAGCTTGCCTTCCACGCCAAGGAAAGTCCCATCCGGACACGGGACGAAGTCTTCAATCTTCTATCTTCATAGTCCAGGAGTCCGGCTGAAGGTATAGTCCGGCTACCCGAACACCCCCTAATCCAAGACTCCCCCAGTAGCCCCTGAACCAGGCTTCAATGACGACGAGTCCGACGCGCAAATTGTCTTCGGCATTGCAAGGCGGGTTCCTCCTCCAAATCCTTCATAGAAGATTGTAAACACCAAGAGTAGTGTCCGGCTCTGCAAAATAAGCTTCCACATATTGCCATAGAGAGAATAATATTAACACAAATCAAATCTGCTGACGTATTCCGCAGTGCGTCATCACACTACAGCCAAGTCCTTTACTCGAATCGTTTTCACTTTCCACCTCAGCGTGTTTTGCGAGGCGGTTTCCTTGGCACGTCTTGTCAAAGCAGAGATCGTGTGCCCCTTTTTACGGGATTCTCATCAATACGGACGTGGGTAACCCAATCGTGCCCGTTAGCATGTTTTCTTGATTAAAGGCGAGTCCCAAACGGTTACGGGGAGGGCTCCTGGTATTCAACCTCTTATAAAGAGACCAAGGCCTTACTCCTTTCTCCAATCTCAAAACAAGTTCGCCCGTCGCCTCGAGTTCCAACACCCTAGGCTCCAGATTCAGGCGCTTCGGACCTTCGACAATGTCCGGTTCCGACCTTCAAGGCCGATGGATGCCCTCCTCCGTCACGGAGGAGGACGTGCTAAAGTTGAGAGAGGCTAAGTTCTTGACCGCCGAAATTTCGCATAGGTTCCTGCTCAAAGGCAGGCTATTCCCAGTCCCCAGCCCAGTGAGAGCATAGTGTTCATGTCTCACTTCCTTCGGGGGTTAGGCTTCCCGATGGATCCCTTCGTTAGGGGGATGCTGTTTTATTACGGGCTGGAATTTCATGACTTAGCTCCGAAGTCCATCCTCCACATTTCCTCAATCATCGTTGTGTGCGAAGCGTTCCTCCGTGTTACTCCTCACTTCGGATTATGGCTCAAGACTTTTGGAGTGGAGCCGAAGATGATCGAGGGACGGTACGCAGAGTGCGGAGGCGCTGTCATAAGTAAGAATGCTGATGCTCCATGGCCCGAGGGCTCCTTTCAAGAGGAGCTCGGCTTGTGGCAACGAGAATGGTTCTATATCACCGCTCCCAGGAGCGCCAAGTGGGCGGCGCCTCCTGCCTTTCGCTCGGGTCCCCCATCACGGCTAGCGTCATGGGTCAACAAAGGATTAGATTGGGGGGTATCCAAAGACGTGCCCTTGTTGCAGGGCCGCATCAAGGATCTCTTAGAAAGAGACCTCAACCTGGTCAAGGTGACGCAGGTCATCTGATTCGCCGAACACTGCCCGGCAAACGTCGCTCCCTTCGTCTGTGGGAGTTTAATCCGGAGGGACCACGAGCTCTCCATCATTTTATGGGCGCAACGCCCGTGGAGATGTATAAACTGTTCTTCGGATCACAAATGATGTGTCCGGATTTGACCGAGGACGCAGGCCTAAGCTGCAATCGCCCGGATACCAAGTAAGTAACCTTGTGCCCGGACCTACTATCCATATAATCGTCATAAACTTGCCCCTAAAAGAGCTGTCCTTTTAAACAGGAGTGGATAGCGAAGGCAAAGCTGATCAGGTGTCCGGCTCCCCTTCCCGAAACCAGGCCGGATCCCGTGCTTGTCAGGATGTTGAAGATAATGCCTTTGGAGGGAAGTAAGGGGAAGGACAAGGGAACTATGGCCTCCTCGAAGGAGGCTGCTCCGAAGGGAGGAACCGACAATTCCTCTCCCAGGGAAGAAGAGGGCCGCCTCTGACGACCCGGAGACCATGGCCCGAAGCGGGGGAGAAAATCCTCGTCAGAGGGTCCGACGCCGGGGAGTTCCTCGGCCGAACTACGCCCTCAAAGGGATCAGCCCTCCAGCGAGCCGTAAGTAGAGAGAGGTTTTCCTTTTGAGGGATGAGAGAAATCCTTGATTTATATCTGAGAAGATTAACCGAAATTTTACCTTGTAGCTCGGACCTCAGCCCTTCTCAGCAGAGCTCGTCTTCGGGGGATCTTCTTCCGGAGATGATGGAGAGCGGGACGCCTCCCCCTGCCGTACCGCCTAGCGAGGCGGGCGACCCTGAGGTGTCGTCGCGGAGGGTTTTCTCTGAATCCGGCAGGGGCGGAAGATAGCTATGTGGCCCCAGGCTCTCCGTCCGGCCTTCGAAAGAGGCCATAGGACAAGTCCGGCACCGTCTAGTGCTCGGCCGGAGGAGCTAAAGATTCTGCTGGGGCGAGCTTCTATCTCAGAAGAGCACCGTGCATTGATGGGCACGGTGATTGAAAGGATTTCATCTGCAGAAAGCGGATTGGATGAGGCCGTCAAAAGTTTACTGACGGGTTTTGAGGTACGTTAGATAATGCACACTTTTGTCAGTTGCGCATAAGTAAGATGCGCCCTGTGTAGATAGTAGCCCCTAAGACTCTGCGCGTTGTCAAGAAATGATGGCATGCAGAGGATCATAATCCCAGGTCTAAGATGTCACCTTTGAATGTAGGTGGCGAGGTGTCTGGAGTCAAGCCGAACTGATGATGTGGCCGAACTAAAGCGGCAACTGGACGTGGCAGATGCCGGCATCGCGCTTGTCAATAAGTGGATTGATGAGGCTCAAGGTATGTAATTCTTCGGGCGGCATCAGGTAAGAGGAGCTTCATGCCAGTGTCTTACAATGTGTGTGCTTGACGCAGATGGTAGGCCGCCGTGGAGAATCTTAGGGCAGAACTTGCCCGAGCTAAGGAGCAAGCCAGAAAAAGCGATGCGGCTGCCGAGAAGGCCCTTGAAGAGCTGAGAGCCGAACAGGCTGCTCACTGCCGAAGCAAAGAAGAGATGGCCGAGATGGCCGAGAAGTTAAAGAGCGCTGCAGACCGTTGCAAACTTCTTGAGAAAGAAGACCGGGCGAGACAGACGGACTTAGAGAAGGCCGTTGCCGATGCCAAGGACGCTCGCTCTGCGATGAGAGCTGCGAAGGAGGAGCTGCGTCAGCCGAACAGATTGCGGCTGGAAAGCCCTTTATGCTGGAGGAAGTTTGTGATCCGAAGTTTGCTCCGTTGGACCGGATGTGGAGTGTGGAGGACACCTATCTGGATTTGGCAGCAAGTGCTGCTGATGCGACCGAACACTTTCGAGATCAGAAAGATCGCGAAGTGGAAAAGCTTTTCTGGTCGCAGTTTCACAATCCAGAGCGTCCACTGGCAGTGGATGATCGTTTGGCTCAATGGGCCGAACTGAATAGGTTGTCTGGACTCGCCATGAAGTACGTCATGGGTCACCTGTGGCCGGGGAGATCGGAGCCGAAGAGTTATTTCAGCTTGGTGCAGCAATTCCTTGACGCGGTGCCGCGTATAAATGCAATGAAGAGGTCAGCATGCATAGAGGGCGCTAGGATGGCTCTTGCCCGTGTTAAGACATACTGGGCAGAGATGGAGACCACCGTTGTTGCGTCCCGAGATTCGGACAAAAGCCGAGTACCCTCCGAGCACTATTTTCAGGAAGTTCTTGAAGGCGCTCGTGTAATAGAGACGCAGTGCCCGAAAGATGCTATGTTATGATAGCATATGTAATTATAAAGTAATATTTTGATAAACTGTAGTGGCCTTTTTTATACTTGTGCCTCCAAGTATTGGGAACACCTCCTGTGCGGCCGTTTTAAGATATATATATATATATATATATATATATATAGAATCTGAAAGATGGCAGTCGTTGGCTTCAGCCCCCACGCACATAGTGCGGGGGTGCTCGCAGAAGACGCATTTTCACACTTAACCCAACGTCTTGGTCCTACAAAGGAGGTGATAGCGCAGCGGGCCAGGCAACCGGACTATAATGCTTTAACACTTTCACTTAGCCATAGGAGTTTGGACAATGAGACTATTTAGGTAGCTCCTTGGTGGCAACTGCGCTCGTCCGAGTTCGGGGCGCGTATGTGCCTGACCGGGAAGCGGCCCTTCGTTAAAGCGGAGGAATCCGATAGATTCCGATAGGTCATCGAGTGGCTGACCAGTCTCACGCTACATCATGACAGTCAGTTTTCGGCTTTCTCTACTGAGGTGCTCGCCCGGCCGAACCGGGGCACAATCGCAGTAGTTCTCCTGGTGCTACCTTAGCCGATAGAGCGGAACGTAAGGTAGCCGAACTCAGGAGCCGGGCAACCCAACATTTGACCAAAGACATGATTCGGAGCTGATGCATATAATGCCAAAACTCGCGACGCCGAACACTCCCTAAGGTGTTCGGTCTTTATGAGTGCGGGCGAAACAACACTCTTTATTAAAAAAGCCCCTAGTGTCCAGGTACGTGCAAAAATTCTGACGTGGCCACATGCCAAGATGCCAGCCTCCTCCTTGGTTATATCAGAAAGAAAAAACCAGGGGATGTGTAGCAACAAGAGACAGTAAAAAAGGTTTACGCAGGGTCTTAATCTAAAAAGAATCCTTTAGGACGGGTCCCTACTGCACGTCTGCGCCTGTGTCTCCGTTGTGCCGTATCCTGGATGGCGCCGCACGACGTTCATCTGTAAAAGAGAGGAACTGAGTTGAAAACGGGTCGTGCCGAAAAAGTTTAAAATAAGCAAAGTATAAAGTAAGATATATAAGATTGAGCTTTATTGTCTCTTATTGTATATGCGTGGAGCCCCTAGTGCGGGGGTATATGGCTTCTAGGCCTGCATCAATGATGATTTTGCACCGAACTCGTCTATCCGCGTTCGTGGTCTTGAATGACCTATTTCGAAGTTTTTTGGCCGGTGAGGCCATTTTGCTGTGGGGCTGTCAAAGCGGCCGCACAGTCCTCCGCTTGGGGAGGCGCACTTTAGTGCTTCCCCTTCAAAGAGATGATGCCTCGTGGACCGGGCATCGTTAAAGCGAGCGAAAGCTTCGTGTCCCAGTAGTGCTTGATAGCGACTTGAGAACGGGACGATATGGAAGGTCAGCTTTTCGCGGCGGAGGTTATCGGCAGAGCCGAATGTGACTATGAGCCGGAGAAAACCCATACAATGGGTGTCCGGACCAGGTATTACCCCTTGAAAGGAGGTTTTGCTGCGGCGGATTCTTGCTGGTTTATCCCCATGTGCTGGATTGTATCCTGATATATTAGGTTTAGTCCACTGCCGCCGTCCATAAGGACATTTGAAAACTGGAGTCCGCCAATTATTGGATCGAGTATCAAGGCTGTCCAGCCTACATTCTTGATATTCCTAGAATAATCTAGCTGATCGAAGATGATCGGTTTTGACAACCAGTGGCAGGACCCTTTGGGGATGGGCCGTGTGGTGCGTACCTTTACGGGCGCCGCACGTTTTGTTATGTGAAGTGAGTTCACTGTTTTTACTTCTTGTGGGAAGTTCTTTTGTTTCCTGGTGCTCTGCTTTTGGGGTTCGTCCTCGTCTTCGCTTGGTGTGTCGAGCCCCTTGTGTTCGGCATTGAGTCTGCCGGATTGTTTGAAAACCCAACAGTCTCTGTGGGTATGGTTAGCAGGCTTCCCGGGAGTACTGTGTATCTGACATATCCTGTCCAGGATTTTATTTAGGTTGGATGGATCGTCCCTGTTATCCTGGGGGGGGGGCGATTTTTCCTGACTTTGTCGTGAGCCTTTGAATCCGGCATTGACTGCCGTGCTCTTCGGACTTTTGTCCTTAGTCCAGCGATGGTCCTTGTTGCGTCGCGGTTTTCCGTTTCCATCCCTAGTTTCGGATGTACTTGGGTCGCTGGGGCTGCACCTTGCCAACCAGCTGTCCTCCCCTGCACAAAAGCGGGTCATGAGGCTTGTTAGTGCGGCCATTGTTCTTCGCTTTTCTTGGCCGAGGTGTCTGGCGAGCCATTCATCTCGGACGTTATGCCTGAAAGCTGCTAAGGCTTCGACGTTTGGACAGTCGACTATCTGATTCTTTTTAGTGAGGAATCTATTCCAGAACTGCTGAGCTGATTCTCCGGGTTGTTGAGTTATGTGACTAAGATCGTCTGCATCCGGAGGGTGGACATAGGTCCCTTGAAAGTTTGCTCGGAAAGCATCCTCGAGCTCTTCCCAGCATCCAATTGTGTTTTCGGGAAGGCTTTTAAGCCAATGCCGGGCTGGCCCTTTAAGCTTAAGGGGTAAATATTTTATGGCGTGGAGATCATCTCCTCTAGCCATGTGTATGTGGAGGATATAATCCTCGATCCAAACTCCATTGTCTGTTGTTCCATCATATGCCTCTATGTTTACGGGTTTGAATCCCTCTGGGAATTCATAGTCCAGGAGCTCATCGGTGAAACATAGAGGGTGTGCGGCACCCCTGTATTTGGGTGTGCCGGATTCTGATGATGGCTTCATAGCGTTGCCTACAAGAGCTTGCTTTCTTGGCCCATAAATGGACATGACTGGGCCATGATGCGAATCCTTAAGTGGGTCGCATGCCGATTTAGGTGCGGCGCCGCTTGCCGCTTTATGGGGTCGTTTATCTGACCGTGTGGCTTTTTCATTTTTTGAATGCGAGGGCTCTAGGGCCTCTTCGTCGAATTCAGGCAGTAGCTTTCTTTTCGGATAGCTTTTAGTGCGGCGACTGTCGCCGTACTTATCTGTGGTATTGATTACTTTGCTCCATCTAATCCGGAGTGCATCTTTCGCTGTTTTTAGCTTCTGCTTCTGCTTTTTTAGGCTACGTGCAGTTGCAACGAGCCTGTCGTGGAGATTCTTCTGCTCCATAAGTTTATTCGGCGTGAGGTCGTCCGGAATGCCGTTTTCGTCGGAGGAGGGATGTTCGGTTTCTCTATCCGTGTTGCCCTGTTCGGACGGTTGCTCTAAGGCCTGCTCGTCGTCTACCGGCTCGTCCTGCTCTATGGCTGGGTTTTTGTCGAGGCGGGGCTTGGGTCGGCGTTTACGCTGACGCTTTGATTGCTTTTTGGGGGTCGATCTCCCGTCCCATCCCCTTTTTCCTCGTTGTCGCTTCCTTTAGGGGTATCCACCATGTACACATCGTGAGATGAGGTGGCTGTCCAATGCCCTATGGGCGTTGGTTCGTCGGTATCTCCTGCATCGTCATCCATGCTGTCGATGTCTCCGGAGCCGAAGTTGAGCACGTCGTTTAAATTGTCGACAGTGGCTACCCAGTGGGTGGTGGGTGGGCTTTGAATTTCTTCATCGTCCGTATCACATCCTCGCTGACCGTAGTTCGGCCAGGGCTCTCCTGATAAGGAGAGAGACTTGAGAGAGTTCAGGATATCGCCACAAGGCGAGTGCTGAAAGATGTCTATGGCGGTGAACTCCATTATCGGCGCCCAATCGGATTCGATTGGCAGGGGCGCGGGGGGTTCGGAGTCCGGGGAGGAGTCTGGATCCTCGGAGTCACGGGTCGTGCAGAGTGCGGGGCTAGTGTTTGGCTCGATCGCTTTCGGGATCGCAGCCCCCGAGGTGACGTCCAACCGCTCATCCTCAATTGGCGCAATAGGCTCCGAGTTAGGGGTCGGAACCGATGCGTGTGCGGCCTCCAGGACACTGTCCGGGGGCAGAGCTAGATCATGCCCCTCGAGATAGTGCGGCGCGCTTGGCCGTGGCTCGAGCCCGTCGAAGATCAAGTCTCCGCGGATGTCAACCGAGCGAATTGGCCCGCAGAGCAAAGTCGCTTAAGAAGAAGATCTGTCCGGGGAGAAAAGTCTCACCCTGGACCATATCGTTGTTGATGATCAAAGGAGCCATCGGGCCTAAAGGCGATGACACAGAGGAACTCTCAATGACAGAACCAATGTCGGTGTCAAAACCGGCGGATCTCGTGTAGGGGGTCCCGAACTGTGCGTCTAGGCCGGATGGTAACAGGAGACAAGGGACACGATGTCTTTTACCCAGGTTCAGGCCCTCTCGATGGAGGTAAAACCCTACTCCTACTTGATTAATATTGATGATATGGGTAGTACAAGAGTAGATCTGCCACGAGATCAAGGAGGCTAAACCCTAGAAGCTAGCCTATGGTATGATTGTTGTGTATGGAGTTGATTGCCTACAGACTACAACCCTCCAGTTTATATAGACACCGGATAGGGTTAGGGTTACACAGAGTCGGTTACAATGGTAGGAGATCTTGAATATCCGCATCGCCAAGCTTGCCTTCCACGCCAAGGAAAGTCCCATCCGGACACGGGACGAAGTCTTCAATCTTATATCTTCATATTCCAGGAGTCCGGCTGAAGGTATAGTCCGGCTACCCGAACACCACCTAATCTAGGACTCCCTCAGTGCCCGTGACGCAAGCCATGACGACTCAGGGCGCCAGGCGGGTGCCAGCTCGCGCAGCGTCCTCCTTTCCTCTTTGGTGCAAAGGGGGCAAGCGCAGCCGCGGAGTACCGAGGCATCAGGAAAAGGTTGCCATTTCGGTGCAACGAGACCAAGACCAGGAGGACTACGAGACGGAGGTCACCGTGGAGCCTAAGATGGCGTCATCACCAGAGCTTTGCGCAGGCGAAGACTACTTTTGTCAGGATAGCTGATACTTGCTGTCCCCTTTCAAATTAGCCCGCCATTGTTGGCTCCCTTCCCGCTCAATATTTGGGAAGAGGACCAGGGCCTCTATAAATAGGACCAGGCACCCACAGAGCAAAAGGGGGGTTGGGTGGTAGGAAGAATGAGGCTCGTTAGAGAGGTGAGAAGTAGAGAGAAAGAGAGAGAGAGAGAGAGAGAAAGGTGGTTGAACTCCCCCCATCAGTTCATCCCCCACGCCAAGAACAGACCCTCGCGAGGCTGTTCTTCCTTGTATTGTTCATCATCATCAGTCCAAGAGGCAATCCACACACCACACACTGGAGTAGGGTATTACACCACAACGGTGGCCCGAACCAGTATAAACCATGTGTCCCTTGTGTTGTTCTTTTCATAGCTTTGATCCTAGCATGGCGGAGGGGTGCAGGTAGGTAGGAGGCGAAATCTCCACGCGCACCCCAGTGTTCGAACCTCAAGGGTCTGCCAGAACCCGAAATCCGACAATCTTCTTGTGGTTCACTGGAAACGAGAAGTTATGGACGACGGTGGAGCCTTGGACGAACCCATGGCCAAGTTGTTGAGTGTGTTGTGGTGGCCGTCTGTCGTTGGCGGTGAACCAGATCCGAGGCGGCGAACGATGGCTTAGCGGGAACAACTGCGGTGCGGTGGACGGTTGCGACAGTGGAGCAGCAGCGGTGGCATAGGACGGCGTGGTCGAAGTGGTTCTAGTACGGTGCACGTCGGCGTAGGCATCGTGGAGGCAACTCTGCCTCGGCTTCAGCTGCTAAGTCCTTGAGGGTGTTGCGGTTGCAGTTGCGTTGGACGATGACGTCGGGGTACCGGCTTCGGCGTGATGGAGGAGGGTGGCGGTGGATTGGGCGCAATGGGGTGGAGGACGGAGGAGGCTAGGGTTTCGGGGCTGGTGGAGAGGGCGTTTTGGCACTCATGGAGTATGAATGGGGAAACAGAGGGAGGGGGAACTAAGGGGGAACAATGTTTCGGTTTGGGACGCGCTTGTTTGAAATCTAGGGAAAGCTACAAACTTTGCCCCCATCTAAAATTTCAGACATATTGCGGATTGGGGGTAGGACAGTAATTTCAGGATTTGTCAAACTTCACAAATTTTTACTCTTGAAAATCCTAAAACTATGATTATTTTGGAATGGAGGGGGTACATTTGAATATACATTGTAAACGAGTATATATTAAAAAATATGCATCTTACCTCAGTTCATGCATGGTTCTAGATATAATCTCCTTGGTTGCAAAAAAAATAGTTAGACATGCGTATGAATATATAGCATGTTTAAACTTACAACAAAGATTGATGCCCCCTTTTAGATCTGATTTACAAATGCCATTCTCTCGGGTTCAAATAGATGAATGCACTTCCTATGAATTCGAATCTTCGAAACCCCCTTTATGTTGAATTCAACATGTATTCTATTTCGTAGCTAGCAATTTGGAATGTATCCATGTAAGTGACAAATGTATAAAGTACTTCACACTAACAACATGGAGTGCACTAATTAATGTTTATATATGAATTGCAAAAGCAATGCATTTCCTGTATTTCAAACCACTCTCACTCTATGGACCGATAATATGAAATAAACACATGCACATGCTAGAATTCAATAGAGTATGGGTGTCTGATAGATCGATTTTTGTTCATACGCAAATTGCAAAATTCATGATATCATCCAAAAATAATAATGCCATTTATATTTTAATTTAATGCATAGAACCGCCTTTTACATGTGGATGCACTATGCCTCGTCCCGTTCTGACAAACGCGCTATATATCTCTCTCTATCTAACGCATAAGTACACACACTTTATGTACATCGGCATTTCTCTTTCACACATGCTCACAATCTCTCCCGGGGTGTGGGGTGTCTCAGGCACACACACTCTCTATCTATCTCTCTCTTTCTGACTACTATGTACCACTCTTTTCACTAATCTCTGTTGGAAAACACTCTTTCTCTCACATGCATGTATACGCACACACACTGTCTCTACTAGCCCTCTATACGCACATATATGTGCCTACGTGTCTCCCGCACGCACATTATCTTTAGGCCTCTCTCGCACACATTGCCCCCCCCAGAGACACACCTCTCTCTTAGTAGTTGGTAGATATGATTCCATCAGATCATTCGATAGGATATCCCTGACTGTTAGGCTGGTTGGTAATACGAGGCTGTCGGGGGTTGGTTGCGACATATGCCAATGGATGGCTTATCATGGTGAGAGCAAGTAGAACGTCGCCGGTGCCTGGAAGAAGGATGAGGCGTAGACACGAATGCCGGCGTACTTTACCCAGGTTCGAGGCTCTCCTAGGAGATAACACCCCTAGTCCTGCTCTGTGGGGTCTCCGCATGATCACTAAGGCACTAGTGAGTACAAAGGTGCTCCTCGAGCTGTATGCTGGAGGTAGAAGAAGGAAGGCACGCTCTCTCCTTCCTCTAGGTATGAGTCTAGTTCTAACAGGTTGGGAACCCTTTGCATGGGTGCCCTGGGGGGTTTATATAGGCCCACCCCCAAGGGTACAATGGTAATTCGGCCGGGTGTAGGTCTCGGCTGTCAGTGTCTCTGGTCGCCGGCTTCTCCGCCGCCTGCCTCGCCGCCTGGTCTGGTACAGAGCCGACAGGCCGCTCCCGCCGCTCGCGGGTCTTGCCAGGTGCTGATTACTATAGCCGTGTGGCTAATGACGCATGCTTGGTCAGGGGAGCGTGGCTACAGTCTCGCTGACTGGTGGGAAATCAATGTAGCCACTCCATGTCTTATCTGATTAATGGCGCGTGGACCCCGAGGGAGGAGATGGCCGCCTGCTAGAGGCTAGCCTCCCCCGGGTCCGACTGGTCAGGCCTTTGCCACCCTCCGGGCTCTCCCTGCCTGGTAGGGCCCGCCGCCTGCAGGCCGTCCCGACAGGTCGTCGTGGGAACAGGACTCCGCCTGCCATTAGTGACATCGAGGGAGGAGTGGCAACAGTGCCGCGTCGGGCTGAGATCTCCGCCCGTACGGAGCACTGTGGCCACGCATGACTCGTCTTATTAAATGGGAGTATAGACTCCGAGGGCGCGGTGGGCCGTCTGCCAGGAGCCGGCCTCTCTAGAGGCTGCCCACAGGAAGTCGACCCGTCTTGTAGCCGCCTTCTTGAACTCGGCCGCCTTCTGGCAGCCGGCCGCTTGGGACAGCCGGCCACCAGAAGGCGGCACTTCTTCTTGGTGCCTTTGAGGGGCACAGCCAGCTCCGATGTCTTGAAAGGCTCAGGGACTCTGGTTAGGCTACCGTCGCCCATTACTCCGACAGTAGTCCCCGAAGCTGGTGAGGCATCGCAGCTGATCAGACGAGAAGCCTCAACAGTTTCCTCCACCAAGTGCCCTAGTCTGAATCCTCGTCCAACTCCTAGTGTGCCGAGTGGAGGGAGTCGGCCACCGCCAGTCAGACTCATCAAAAACTTTGAACGCGACGACGGGAACCAGGTGGCTTATTAGCGAAGCCTCCAAGCCCACCGCCTGCTATGGGCACGCCACTTGGTATCATCCAACCGGGCCAGCCTGCCAACCCACGCGCGCGATGGGACATGACAGCAGGCTGGGCCCGCCACTACCGGGCCTTGGCACGAGAGCGGATCCGCCATGGCCGAGGCGGCCGGTTGAGCTTCCCCGCAGAGTTACCACGCATGGTAACTCGCGCGATAACGGGGGGACGTGGGGTCATGGGAACAGTTAATCCCACGATCCCCACGCTCGCCCCCTCGGCTTCGTAGCCCGACGGCTATAAGTAGGGGGAGGAGGGGAAGCAGCAGAGCACGCGTGCCCTCCTGCCCCTACTCTTGCCTCTTTCTTCCTCCTATCGCCGCAGCGCCCTCGAGCTCCGCTGGAGTGCCGTCGCCGCCCGTTTTCGTCGAGCTCTTCCACCCCGGGCCCTTCTTGGCCTTGCTTCAATCCCCAGCTCCCCGTCCGTGCCATTTGCCTTGTCGAGCTTTCCATGGTGCGAGAGCAGGGAGGAGGCTGGGACGGGTCAAATGTCAATGACAACCACATCACCTTCCTCCGCGACACGCGGCGCCTCCCCGGCGTGGGCTTCGTGAAGGCGCGCATGCCTGTCGAGGGGGAGATCTCGCCAGCACCGAGGGAAGGCGAGCGGGTCGTGTTCCGCTCGCACTTCATCCGCGGCTTCGGCCTGCCGGTGAGCGGCTTCCTCCGGTCATTCGTCGACTTCTATCATCTCGAACATCACCACATCACACCCAACACCGTGATGCTTCTCTCCGCCTTTGTCACGATGTGCGAAGGCTACCTCGGCATCCTCCCCACCATCGAGTTGTGGGGAGCGTTCTTCTACACCAAGTTGGGCACCTCCGTCCGGGAGGTGGCCGCCCAGTGCGGCGCCTTCATCTCCATGCGCCGTCCTTCTCCAAGGAATGCCTTCCCCGCCATCAAGCTGCCACGGTCGATCAAGATGTGGCAGCAATCTTACTTCTATGTGGAGAATGTCAACCCGACCGTCAACTTCACCAACCTGCCGGCCTACGAAGCCGGCCCACCGGCTGAGCCTCGGGCTAACTAGGGCTACAAGCCGAAGTCGGTGTCACCAGATGGCGCCGCCACCATCAGCCGACTCCGGGTGCTGGTCGAAGCCGAAGGCCTCAGAGCGTCCGACTTGCTGGTCGCCTTTGTCGCACGCCGGGTTCTCCCGCTCCAAGGCCGGCCTCACTTGATCTGCTGGATGAGCGGGCACCGCGACCCGTGCCGGCTGAGTACCAAGGAGATGCCGGCTGCCGAGGTGGCGAACTTGGTGAACGAGATCTCTGGCCTCAAGCTGGACGGGTCCTGGCAATTCGGCAAGCAGTCGTACTCCCACGCAGACCCGCCGCCTGCCGTAAGCTCTTCAATCTTTCCCTCTTCCATGTTTTATCTTGATTCCACCTTGTTGATTCAACCGGCCTGCCTCTTGCTTTTCGAAACAGATCTTCATGTCTGAGGCGACGGCTACCGTTGTGGGGGCAGGCGGCCCCTACCTACCGAACCGATCTGTAAGCGACGTGGACGACCCCGACTTGGGGGCGGTCGCCTTGGAAGATGATGCCACAGGGGGCGTCTACGGAGCAGGAGGCTCCGAAGAAGGAGTCGGTGTCGAGTCGTGGCCGGATGACTTCGAGGAGGAAGAGGAGGAGCCGCGCCCTTCACGAGGCGCCGGCAAGGCGGACACGGGCCCCTCCACCGAGCCGTCTGGCCGAGGCGGTACGCGAAAGCGTAAGTAGGGCGCCGCCTTGTTCGGCAGCGCGCCGAAGAAGGCCAAGAATCCTACCGCCGCGACCAGGCGGAAGGAGGCCAAGTTCCAAAAACTCCCGAAGGCGCCTCCCATGGTGTCGGCGTAAGCATCTTCTTTCTCATGTCTTCCTTTCTTGCTGATTCCATCTGAGTGTCCTCTCCTTGCCTTTTTGACTTAGGGCTCCGCTCTCACTCGAGAAGTCGGCCGCCGCCTTTGTTATCGGGTCGGCGGAGGCCTGCACCACCAGTCGGCGAATCAATCCCGTGCCCGACCTCCGGGAGGCACGGGAGTGAAACACGCGTGAGGTGCGCTAGGAGAAGGAGGCCGCCCGCTGGGAGAAGGTGGATGCAGATATGGTGGAGGCCACCGCGCTGAAGAAACTTGCGGAGGCCGAGGCCGATGCCGCCGCGAAGAAGCGGCTTGAGGAAGCCGCGCGCCGCCAGGAGCCGGTCTTCATCGCTCCTCTGAACTCTGCGCCGCCACCGCCAGAATTTGTGGCGCCGACAGGGGGTGCCAGCGACGACCACCTGGTCATGGAGAGGGAGGGCGGCGACATCGCCATGCCGGACGTAGTCGTGCCTCCAGCACCGCCAGCCGAAAGAGCGCAGGACAAGCAGCCGGCCTACCTGCCAGTGCCACCAGCCGGCAGCGAGATGGTAACGTCCCAACTCCTGAGGTCCGCACACCATCGCGCCGCCGGTTTGCAAAGGCGGATTTGGCACCGCGCCCGCTGGAAGTCGGTGCCGCGAGCTCATCAATCCCGGACGCCGAGGCGACCAGCGCCGCGCCCACCAACTGGGTGCGAGGAGGCGGGACGGGCCCCTTGAACTAGGCGATCGTGGACATCCAAGGCAAGCTTCAAGCCGAAGCCGATGCCTTGAAGCGGTGCAACTAGGCGTTCCTGGAGTCGTGAGCAGCCATCCGGGTATGCTTCTTCATCTTTGACTCTTGAATTCTTTACTTCTTTGTGGGGTGATACGTCTCCAATGTATCTATAATTTTTGTGTCACACCCTAGCTAGTTCAAGCATTAGAGTGTGCATCATGTTTAATTTTCTCTTAAATTTGAAATGGGGAAAGCAGAAACCCCCAACACCCCCCCTGGAAACAACTAGGGTTTACTAAAATTATTTTCAATGAACCTGAAATGCCCTTCTAAAAAGTTCACCCTCCTTGTCTTGGGTTAAAACCTCTGCCAAAATTGGTGCACAATTTTCTAGGTCAACAGAAGGTCATTGAATTAAATCATAAGTATTTGAATTTGGGCATTTAAATGCTATAAAATAATTTAAATGCTCAAATAATCCTGGAAATAAATGTTTGCTGTTGGAAATAATCTAAATAGAGCCCACAATTATTTTCAGGATTTTTGGAAACGTTTTAGTATTTTATTTAAAGCCCAACAGTTGCAGTTAATTAGAAAAATAGAAACAAATAAAAAGAGAGAGAGAGAGGGAAGCCCAGCCGGGCCTTACGTGTGCTGGCCCAGCCACCTGGCTCGGCCCGGCCTACTGGCTCTGCCAGTCGTCGTCCTCCTCGCGCCAGAAGGACGCGGAGCACGTGGCCGGCGCCCGCGGCCACACGCCGGCCACCTCCTGCTTCCTCCGACGCTTGGAGACGCCTAGGAGTGCCACGCGACCCCCACATCCCCCTCTCATCCTTGCTCACTCTCCCCTCGTCTCCCTCACCCTCTCCCGCACCATGGCCGACGAGCTTGTCGCCGTCTCACCGCCGTAGTCACGCTCTCCGTCACCCCCTCGCCTCTCTGACATGTCCAGAAGCTCCGCCGCGACGCCCTCACCCTCCCCACCGAGCCACGCATCGCCGGAGGCCCTGCATCGCCGCCATCGGATCGTCTTCAACCTCGGTACCCGCCGGACACCGTTCATCGATTCTCCTCGCTCCGGTCGCCCCCGAGCCCACTGAGCTGCTCATCGACCTCCCTGTGAGCTCCGCCGCCTTTCCCCTCTCTTTCCCACGCGTTTGCACCCTCTAGGCCATAGTTCCACCATGGCCGAAGCTCGTCTCCGCTCGATATCGTCGCTGGCGTCGCTCCGGCGACCATTTGGTCCTCCCGTGCTATGCAACGTGCTTGCCGCATCGCGTAGTGCCTCGCTAGCGCTTCAGTTTCCGTGTTTGCACGCCGCAGCCCACTCCCCACACATGGCCGAATTCCAGCCGCCGCCTTGGAGCTCGCCGTCGTCGTCTCCGGCCACCGTATGCCCGGCCTCCACCACCACTAGATGCGCGACTGCAAGAGCTCTCCAACGAGCCCAAGAACGTCCTCGCCCGTGCCCTGTGGGCGTTTTCCGAGCTGCGCCACCGTCTCGGGCCTCGCCGGCGAGTTTGACCCAGTTTGACTCCTGGGTGGGCCCAGGTAGACCCCCCTGAGTCTATGACAGGTGGGGCCGGTCTGCTAACTAATTTAGGATTAGTTTTAATTAATTTTAATTAAATCAGTCACTGACATGTGGGCTTAGGCCCCACTGACAGCTAATTAGTGTTAATCTAATCCTTTTAATTAGCTGAGAGGCTGTCAGAAGGGGCCCACCAGTCAGGTTTGACCTGGGCTGGCGCCTTTGACCTGCTGAGGTCAGCATGACGCAATGCTGACGCAGTAATGCATTTTCTGGATTTATTTTATTCAGGAATTTCTAGAAAATAGTTAAAACTTCTAAAAATCATAGAAAATCAACCATAGCTCCAAATGCAAAAATTTATATATGAAAAATGATCAGAAAAATTCAGTCTATCCATCTGTAATGGTTTCATGAATGACAAAACAAGTTTACCTTGCTGTTTAAGCAGAATAAGGAAATGCACTATTAAGGCCATGTTTAATGAGCTAATATTTGAATCTTTGATTCAAATGAGTTCATTCCTTTCTGTTATAGCTTGCATTAGGCCAAGACACATTCATATTGCCATGTCATAGCATGCATCATATTGTTGCATATCGTCATGTGTTGATTGTGTTCCGATGTGTTCTTCGTGGTAGGTTCTGCCTCCGAGGATATTCACGAGTATCCAACTGAAGGGCAGTATCCCACTACCACTCCATCAGGCAAGCAACCATTGATCATTCCGATACAAACCCATGTTGTCGCTTCTGCTCTTGTTTACTGCATTAAGACAACGCGATTCAAACTGCTGTGTGCTACAGTAGTTGAACCCTTATCCTCTGCATGACCTGTCATTGCCACAGTAACTAGATGAAACACACTAGCATGTGTAGGAGTTGATTGAGCCATGTATGTGATTCCTACCTTGCTATGCCTGCTATGCTTAGAGTTCTGTTAGGTCTGGTTCATCTGGGTGATGGGCCAGAGTGAAATGCTTATGCGGTAATGTGAGGGATGTGTTGAACATGTTTTGGTAAAGGTATCGATGAGAGGCCATGTACGAGTACATGGTGGGTTGTTTCATTGAGGCCGTCCCTAAGAACTGAGATCTGTATGTGTGATTTAAGATTCAGCTACTACCATGCATTGGGATCCTTAATTGACCCTCTCGGCTTCTTAACCACCCTAGTACTCTGTCCAGGAGTTGCAAATAGTTTCTGGTGTTTGTAGGTTATGTGTTGGCGGCCGTGCGTAGCGCTGACCATAGGGGTGGGCTATGTTGCGGTAGATACACCGTGGCACGGTGTACCGAGTCACCCGTTTGGTGTCTTGGGATCCCTGTTCACATCGTTCGGGGCCATATGTGGAAACCTCGGCCGGACTCCCTGCGGATGGAACCTGGATAGGCGATAAACCTGGACTAGAGACTTAAGTGTTTATGTAGGCCGTGGCCGACACCCTCGCTGGGCTTCCGCTTGAAGGTTGCCGAGTACATGTCGTGTAAACGGCGGTAAGTGGTGAAAGCGTGTATGAAGAAGTACACCCCTGCAGGGTATAAAACTATTTGAATAGCTGCGTCCGTGGTAAAGGACTACTTGGTTGCCTATACAGTTCATAGACAAGTTAATGGGTACTAATAAAAGACTCAAGATAAGTGTGAGTACCGAGGATGGCCCTCTCGTAGGATGACGAGGGAGGATCCCCGGTGGAGTATTGTGTTGGTGAGTAGTGGACTCGTGTGCGAAAACTATTTTACTGGTGAAGTTCCGTAGGATAGCTTAGCCAAGAGTCAAAGCTGGCTTGCTGCATTAACCCCACCACCTTCTTGAGAATAAGCATGTATAGTAGGTTCTGATGTAAGACTTGCTGACTACCTTTGTACTCATGTTTGCTTAATTACTATTTTCAGATGACAACACTGCCCCCTCCAATGGGTTCTACGTACACCTTGATGTCGACGAGTGACTAGCCACCCAGGTGGTGATCCTGGCCATGGAGGGCCCTATGTAGATAGACAGGCTTCGAGAAGCCTTCTTTCTTTCTAGAGTCTGTACTCAGACTAGTTGCTTCCGCATGTGCTTGTATGTTTGTATGACTTGAGTGTCGGGTCATGTGACCCCTATCTGTATGAACATGTTATGTATGGCTCCCTGGAGCCTTTAAATAAAGTACTTGAGTTGTAGAGTTTTGTTGTGATGCCATGTTGTATGTACTCATATCGGGCATATTGTGTGTATGATTGAAATGCTTAGTATGAGTGGGATCCGACAATCTAGTTGTTTATCCTTGGCAGCCTTTCTTATGGGGAAATGTAGTCTAGTGTTCCTCGAGCCATAGTAGTCCGCTACAGCCCGGTTCACCGGAGTCCTGCTAGCCTAGCACTACTGTTCAGGACACTTGACTGGCCGGCATGTGTTTCACTTCGTTCCTATGTCTGTCCCTTCAGGGAAATGTCACGCTGTGACTTCCGGAGTCCTGCCTATCCTGCTATAGCCCGGGTTCCCCGGAGTCCTGTTAGCCCAGTGCTACAGCCCGGAATCAATCGCTGATGTACGACATGCTCGATGTGATTCATGTATGTCTGTCTCCATAGGTCTGTGCCGCTTTGGGTTCATGACTAGCCATGTCGGCCCGGGTTCTCTGTCATATGGATGCTAGCGACACTATCATATACGTGAGCCAAAAGGCGCAAACGGTCCCGGGCCATGGTAAGGCGACACCCGTGGGATACCGTGCGTGAGGCCGCAAAGTGATATGAGGTGTTACCGGCTAGATCGATGTGACTTGGAATCGGGGTCCTGACATTTTGATTGCTCCATGCTATATTATCTATTGTTTTGGGCAATATTGGGCTTTGTTATCCACATTTATTTACTTTTGGGACTAACCTATTAACCGGAGGCATAGCCCAGATTTGCTGTTTTATGCCTATTTCAGTGTTTCGAAGAAAAGGAATATCAGACGGAATCGAAACGGAACAAAATCAACTGGAGAAGTTATTTTTGGAAGGAAACACACCTGATGAACTTGGACCCCATGTCAGGGGAGACACGAGGTGCTCATGAGGGTGGGGGGTGCCCCCCCTAGGGCGCGCCCCCGTGGCTCCTCCGACATCCTCCCTGCACCCATGTATATCCACGTACCCTAAATCTTCCAGAACGAAATATAGATCGGGAATTCTGCCGCCAGAAGCCTCCGTAGCCACCGAAAACCAATCTAGACCCGTTTCGTCACCCTACCGGAGGGGGAATCCCTCTACGGTTGCCATCTTCATCATCCCAGCGCTCTCCATGACGAGGAGGGAGTAGTTCTCCCTCGGGGCTGAGGGTATGTACCAGTAGCTATGTGTTTGATCTCTCTCTCTCTCTCTTGTGTTCTTGAGATGATACGATCTTGATGTATTGCGAGATTTGCTATTATAGTTGGATCTTATGTTTCTCCTCCCCCTCTTCTCTCTTGTAATGAATTGAGTTTCCCCTTTGAAGTAATCTTATCGGATTGAGTCTTTAAAGATTTGAGAACACTTGATGTATGTCTTGCCGTGCATATCTGTGGTGACAATGGGATATCACGTGATTCACTTGATGTATGTTTTGGTGACCAACTTGCGGGTTCCGCCCATGAACCTATGCATAGGGGTTGGCACACGTTTTCTTCGTGATTCTCGGGTAGAACTTTGGGGCACTCTTTGAGGTCCTTTGTGTTGGTTGAATAGATGAATCTGAGATTGTGTGATGCATATCGTATAATCATACCCACGGATACTTGAGGTGACATTGGAGTATCTAGGTGACATTAGGGTTTTGGTTGATTTGTGTCTTAAGGTGTTATTCTAGTACGAACTCTAGGGCTGTTTGTGACACTTATAGGAATAGCCCAACGGATTGATTGGAAAGAATAACTTTGAGGTGGTTTCGTACCCTACCATAATCTCTTTGTTCGTTCTCCGCTATTAGTGACTTTGGAGTGACTCTTTGTTGCATGTTGAGGGATAGTTATGTGATCCAATTATGTTAGTATTGTTGAGGGAACTTACACTAGCGAAAGTATGAAACCTAGGCTTTGTTTCCACACATTGCAATACCGTTTACGCTCACTTTTATCACTTGTTACCTTGCTGTTTTTATTATTTCAGATTACAGAAACATTTATCTACCATCCATATACCACTTGTATCACCATCTCTTCGCCGAACTAGTGCACCTATACAATTTACCATTGTATTGGGTGTGTTGGGGACACAAGAGACTCTTTGTTATTTGGTTGCAGGGTTGCTTGAGAGAGACCATCTTCATCCTATGCCTCCTACGGATTGATAAACCATAGGTCATCCACCTGAAGGGAAATTTGCTACTGTCCTACAAACCTCTGCACTTGGAGGCCCAACAACGTCTACAAGAAGAAGGTTGTGTGGTAGGCATCAAGCTCTTTTCTGGCACTGTTGCCGGGAGGTTAGCGCTTGAAGGTATATCTTTAGATCTTGCAATCAAGTCTTTTAATTTCTTGTTTTATCACTAGTTTAGTTTATAAAAGAAAACTATAAAAAAATGGAATTGAGTTTGTCTCATACGCTTCACCTTTTTAATATCTTTTGTGAGTATGATGCAAAGGATAATTGTGCTGAAGTGCTAGAAGAAGAATATCCATGATGCTAATGATGATTGCACTAGTTATGATGAAAATGCCTCCTATAAACATGTCAATTTTTGTGGAGTAGACTGGGTTTGCATGTACACACCAAATAGGGAAGATAGATATTGCAAGAGGCATAAGTACTTAGAAACCAAATTGTTGCAAGAAGAGCTAGATGAATGTGCTGAAAGATTCAATATGTTTCATGTCCCTTGTGAACTTTGCAATGAACATGGTCATTTAAAGCTCCAATGCAAATTGTTTCATGACCGAATCGTATCTAAAAATTGTGATAATTTGATTACCCTTGAGCATCATAAAGAGCTTAGTCTTCTTTTGGGGTATGAGGAAATGAAACGTATAACTGAGGGTATTCCAAAGTTTAATCTTGATAAATTTCTTGATTTTGATCTAGAGAAGATTTATATGTATTGTGCGGTGAATTGCATTGAAAATCCTTATATTGCCAATTACATAAAGAAAAGAAAACAAATAGAAGATGAAGAGAATACTTATGAAAGGGAAGAGACTTCCCAATATCCTCCTATTATTTCTTATGATGAATCAGGTAACGAGGAGGAGCCTCCTATTCAACCAATCTCATTAATAAGGAGCTCCAAAAAGAGGATTGAACCCACACATGATGTGGTGAAGAAGAAGAAAAGAAAAAGGAAGAGAGGTAAAAAGATATCTCTCCCAAATAATTCTGCTCCTATTGTGACTCATGAAAATATAATTGAGGATGATAATGATACTTCTTATGATCTTGAAAATCTTTTTGGTACTTGCTTGAAAGAATATAATAATTGCTATACTATCGATGCTATCTATACTATTAATGATGATAGTGATTATGCTTATGATATGAAAAGGCCCAAGCTTGGGGAAGCTATGTTTGATGAGGATGACATATTTGAGAATATATTTGCTGCAACTAATGTTTGTCCCAAGCTTGGGGAAGCTATGATTAATGAAGATGATATTTTTAGTCTCCCCAGTTTTGATATGCAAGTTTATAATGATGATAGCATGCCTCCTACTTATGATGATTATTGTGATGATACTTATGCTATAAAAAGTAGTGATTATATTTATAAAACTTGTCATGGTTATGATTACCCCTTTTATGAACATTACTCTTTTAATGTGGAAACAATTAATAGTATTCAAGTCTCTTATGATACTCCCACTATCCCGAATGAGAAGAATTTTGCTTATGTGGAGAGTAGTAAATTTTCTATGCTTGTAGATCATGAAAAGAATGCTTTAGGTGCTGGTTATACTGTTGAATTCATTCAAGATGCTACTTAAAATTATTATGAGGGAGGAACATATGCTGGTAAGAATTGCAATAATATTAAGTTTCCTCTGTATGTGCTTAAAGCTTTGAAGTTATGCTTGTTTTACCCTCCTATGCTAGTTGATTACTGTTCCCACAAGTTGTTTACTCACAAAATCCCTATGCATAGGAAGTATGTTAGACTTAAATTTTCTATTCATATTCTTCATGATGCTCTCTTTATGTTTCAATCCTTATCTTTTATGTGAGCATCATCGAAATCATCATGCCTAGCTAGGGGCGTTAAACGATAGCGCTTGTTGGGAGGCAACCCAATTTTATTTTAGTTTATTGCTTTTTGTTTCTGTTTAGTAATAAATAATTCATCTACCCTATTTTTAGATGTGGTTTTATGCTTTTAATTAGTGGTTGTGCCAAGTAGAACCGTTGGGAAGACTTGGGGAAAGTCTTGTTGATCATGCTGTAAAAAACAGAAACTTTAGCGCTCACGAGAATTGCTGCCATCTTTATTTGGGAAGTGCTATTTAGTTAATTATTTTGCAGATGATTAATAGATAAATTCCTCAGGTACAGAAATTTATTTGAGAATTTTATGAGTTCCAGAAGTATACGTTTGATCCAGATTACTACAGACTGTTCTGTTTTTGACAGATTCTGTTTTCTATGTGTTGTTTGCTTATTTTGATGAATCTATGGCTAGTAAAATAGTTTATAAACCATAGAGAAGTTGGAGTACAGTAGGTTTAACACCAATATAAATAAAGAATGAGTTCATTACAGTACCTCGAAGTGGTGATTTATTTCCTTATACTAACGGTGCTTACGAGTTTTCTATTAAGTTTTGTGTTGTGAAGTTTTCAAGTTTTGGGTAAGGATTCGATGGACTATGGAATAAGGAGTGGCAAGAGACTAATCTTGGGGATACCCAAGGCACCCCAAGGTAATATTAAAGGATAACCAAGCGTCTAAGCTTGGGTATGCCCCGGGTGGCATCCCCTCTTTCGTCTTCCTTCATCGGTAACTTTACTTGGAGCTATATTTTTATTCGCCACATGATATGTTTTTTGCTTGGAGCATCATGTCATTTTATTTTTCTTTGCTTGATGTTTGAATAAAATACCAAGATCTGAAATTATTAAATGTTAGAGAGTCTTCACATAGTTGCGTAATTATTCAACTACTCATTGATCTTCACTTATATCTTTCGGAGTAGTTTGTCGTTTGCTCTAGTGCTTCACTTATATCTTTTAGAGCATGGTGGTACTTTTATTTTGAAGAAATAGATGAACTCTCATGCTTAACTTATGTTATTTTGAGATTCTTAAATAGCATGGTAATTTTCTTAAAATCCTAATATGCTAGGTATTCAAGAATAATAAAATTCTCTTATGAGTGTGTTGAATACTATGAGAAGTTTGATACTTGATAATTGTTTTGAGATATGGAGATGGTGATATTAGAGTCATGCTAGTTGAGTGGTTATGAATTTGAGAAATACTTGTGTTGAAGTTTGTGATTCCCGTAGCATGCACGTATGGTGAACCGTTATGTAACAAAGTCGGAGCATGATTTGTTTATTGATTGTCTTCCTTATGAGTGGCGGTCGGGGAAGAGCGATGGTCTTTTCCTACCAATCTATCCCCCTAGAAGCATGCACGTAATACTTTGCTTTGATAACTTGTAGATTTTTGCAATAAGTATATGTGTTCTTTATGACTAATGTTGAGTCCATGGATTATACGCACTCTCACCCTTCCACCTTTGCTAGCCTCTCTAATACCGCGCACCTTTCGCCGGTATCATACACCCACCATATACCTTCCTCAAAACAGCCACCATACCTACCTATTATGGCATTTCCATAGCCATTCCGAGAAATATTGCCATGCAACTTTCCACCATTCCGTTTACTATGACATGCTTCATCAATGTCATATTGCTTAGCATGGTCATGTAGTTGACATCGTATTTGTGGCAAAGCCACCATTGATAATTCTTTCATACATGTCACTCATGAGTCATTGCATATCCCGGTACACCGCCGGAGGCATTCATATAGAGTCCTATCTTGTCCTAAGTATCGAGTTGTAATTCTTGTGTCGTAAGAAAATAAAAGTGTGATGAGTGCATTGTCCCAGTGAGGAAAGGATGATGGAGACTATGATTCCCCCACAAGTCGGGATGAGACTCCGGATGAAAATAAATAAATAAATAAATAAAAGAGGCCAAAGAAGCCCAAAAAAAAGAGAAAAGAGGCCATAAAAAAAAGAGAAGGCCCAAATAAAAAAATATATAAAAATAAGAAAAAATGAGAGAAAAAGATAGAAGGGACAATGCTACTATCCTTTTACCACACTTGTGCTTCAAAGTAGCACCATAATCTTCATGATAGAGAGTCTCCTATGTTGTCACTTTCATATACTAGTGGGAATCTTTCATTATAGAACTTGGCTTGTATATTCCCATGATGGGCTTCCTCAAAATGCCCTAGGTCTTCGTGAGCAAGCAAGTTGGATGCACACCCACTAGTTTCTTTTGTTGAGCTTTCATATACTTATAGCTCTATCGATGGGCATCTCCATAGCCCGTTGATATGCCTAGTTGATGTGAGACTATCTTCTCCCTTTTTTTCTTCTCCACAACCACCACTCTATTCCACCTATAGTGCCATATCCATGGCTCACGCTCATGTATTGCGTGTAGATTGAAAAAGTTTGAGAACATCAAAAGTATGAAACAATTGCTTGGCTTGTCATCGGGGTTGTGCATGATTTAAATATGTTGTGTGGTGAAGATGGAGCATAGCCAGACTATATGATTTTGTAGGGATAACTTTCTTTGGCCATGTTATTTTGAAGAGACATAATTGCTTTGTTAGTATGCTTGAAGTATTATTGTTTCTATGTCAATACAATCTTTTGTCTTGAATCTTTATAATCTGAATATTCATACCACAATTAAGAAGAATCACAATGAAATTATGACAGGTAGCACTCCGCATCAAAAATTCTTCTTTTTTATCATTTACCTACTCGAGGACGAGCAGGAATTAAGCTTGGGATGCTTGATACGTCTCCAACGTATCTGTAATTTTTGATTGCTCCATGCTATATTATTTATTGTTTTGGGCAATATTGGGCTTTATTATCCACTTTTATATTACTTTTGGGACTAACCTATTAACCGGAGGCCCAGCCCAGATTTGTTGTTTTATGCCTATTTCAGTGTTTCGAAGAAAAGGAATATCAGACGGAGTCGAAACAGAACGAAATCAACTGGAGAAGTTATTTTTGGAAGGAAACACACCTGATGAACTTGGACCCCACATCAGGGGAGACACGAGGTGCTCACGAGGGTGGGGGGTGCCCCCCCCTAGGGCGCGCCCCCGTGGCTCCTCCGACGTCCTCCCTGCACCCATATATATCCACGTACCCTAAAACTTCCAGAATGAAATATAGATCGGGAGTTCCGCCGCCAGAAGCCTCCGTAGCCACCGAAAACCAATCTAGACCCGTTCCGGCACCCTGCCGGAGGGGGAATCCCTCTCCGGTGGCCATCTTCATCATCCCGACGCTCTCCATGATGAGGAGGGAGTAGTTCTCCCTCGGGGCTGAGGGTATGTACCAGTAGCTATGTGTTTGATCTCTCTCTCTCTCTCTCTCGTGTTCTTGAGATGATACGATCTTGATGTATCGCGAGCTTCGCTATTATATGTGGATCTTATGTTTCTCCTCCTCTTCTCTCTTGTAATGAATTGAGTTTCCCCTTTGAAGTAATCTTATTGGATTGAGTCTTTAAAGATTTGAGAACACTTGATGTATGTCTTGTCGTGGATATCTGTGGTGACAATGGGATATCACGTGATTCACTTGATGTATGTTTTGGTGACCAACTTGCGGGTTCCGCCCATGAACCTATGCATAGGGGTTGGCACACGTTTTCGTCGTGATTCTCCGATAGAACTTTGGGGCACTCTTTGAGGTCCTTTGTGTTGGTTGAATAGATGAATCTGATATTGTGTGATGCATATCGTATAATAATACCCACGGATACTTGAGGTGACATTGGAGTATCTAGGTGACATTAGGGTTTTGGTTGATTTGTGTCTTAAGGTGTTATTCTAGTACGAACTCTAAGGCTGTTTGTGACACTTATAGGAATAGCCCAACGGATTGATTGGAAAGAATAACTTGGAGGTGGTTTCGTACCCTACCATAATCTCTTTGTTCGTTCTCCGCTATTAGTGACTTTGGAGTGACTCTTTGTTGCATGTTGAGGGATAGTTATGTGATCCAATTATGTTAGTATTGCTGAGGGAACTTACACTAGCGAAAGTATGAACCCTAGGATTTGTTTCCACACATTGCAATACCGTTTACGCTCACTTTTATCACTTGTTACCTTGCTGTTTTTATTATTTCAGATTACAAAAACATTTATCTACCATCCATATACCACTTGTATCACCATCTCTTCACCGAACTAGTGCACCTATACAATTTACCATTGTATTGGGTGTGTTGGGGACACAAGAGACTCTTTGTTATTTGGTTGCAGGGTTGCTTGAGAGAGACCATCTTCATCCTATGCCTCTTACGGATTGATAAACCTTAGGTCATCCACTTGAGGGAAATTTTCTACTGTCCTACAAACCTCTGCACTTGGAGGCCCAACAACGTCTACAAGAAGAAGGTCGTGTAGTAGACATCATGGGGGCGCGCCAGCGCACCCACTTAGTGTAGTCCCCGAGCTTCAGGCCGGCTGCCGAGCAGGTGGCTTGGTGCTTTTAATTTGGCAAGCTCTGAGTACTAACTTCATCTATTATATTCATTGTAGGACTATCACAACCTCCGCGCAGTCGCCTTCAACTCCAACGTCCGAGAGCTGGACCGACGGGCTGTCGACTTGTCGGAGAGCCGGAGTAAGTCCTTGTTTCTTTTCTCTGCGGGGGCGTGCTGGCACACCCGCGGGCTGTAGTCCCCGAGATTCAGTCCGACTGCTGAGCAGTCGGGCCGGATCTCCCCGGCAACCGTTCTTCTTTCCCGTTGGCCACTGACGCCTTTTACTTTCTCCCTTCTTGCAGAGGCTAACGCTGCCCTCCAGTAGTAGCTTGGTGAAGCCGAGACCGCCTTGCATGCCAAGGAGGAGGAGTGCAGCAAGCTGGCCGAAGAGCATGACCGGCTGGCCACTCAGCTGGTGGAGCAGGCGGAGCTTCTCAAGATGGCTCAAAAGGAGGCGGAAGCGAAGGAGTCCGGTCTCCTTGCCGAGTTTGAGACCGAACGCTCCGCCTGGACTGATAAGGAGGCCATGCTGACTGCTGGATTCAGCGAGATCGAAGACATGGTTGATGGTAAACTTCTTCCTTCTTCTTTCTTTGGTTTGCCGGCTGTTGACCAGGCCAGCCTCTAGCTTCCGGCTTCTGCCTCACTTCCTTTCTGCTCATGCAGACTTCTTCCCTGGCCACTCCGGTGCCGCCAACCAGGCCATTGAGGCCTATCGCGAGGAACGGAGGGAGGAGGGAGCGCAGATTGCTGCCAACGCCCCCCGATCCCTTAGTGAGCAGCTCCTCAGCATCCAGGCCCGCCTTCGGCCGGCTCATCGGATGCTGCACCGCCTTCAGCGCGTCGGAGCCCAGGCGATCTCCGCCCTATGGCCAGACATGCCGGCTCCGCACACTCACAGTCGGACCGCCGACTAGCTGGAAGTGGTGGCCGGCCATCTTGAGGCTTGGAAGGGCTCCTCGTCCTGGGCTAGCACACGCCGGGCCCTGGAGTTCGTCAAGGCATGGTAGCATGGGCTAGATCTAGCCCAGTTGACCATGTTTCGATAGGAGGCCCAAGAGGAGCTGGTGGCAGTGGAGCGTGATCTCACCAAGCGGGCAGCGACGATCGCCGAGTACACCAACAACAACGTCTTCGTCCCGGAGCTGGCTAAGAATGGTGCTGAGGTGCCACTAGAGTGGTTCAGGTTGAACCCGGAGGATGGTGAGGACTCGGCCGAAGTATTTGACTCCAGCGATGAGGGAGAAGACGAGGAGGAGGAAGGTGAAGAGGAAGCGCCAGAGGTTGAAGCGGACGGCCAACCTCAGCTCGATCGCGCCTCCAGCAACGAGCCACGCCAGAGTGAGCCGAGTTCTGCTGAAAGCAATCAAGCGGAGACTGACCAGCCGGCCGCTGCACCAACCGGCACCACCAACTCCACCGTTCCGCCGAACCCGTCTGCTGCTCCCTAGGCTGCCAATTTATCTTTGTTTTTACCTGCTTATCAGTCCTGACAAACTTTATTAGCTTCGCACAATTCCACCCGCGGGGTGTACTTCAAACTTCTGTTGAATGTTGGCCAAGGGCCTTTTGTTATGTAAATATTTTTGCCTAGTTCTATCTCTTCTTGCTTTCTGCTCCATGGCCTTTTTCCTTTGCCGCTCTCCCTCAGTTCCCGTCTTGCCAGCCGGACAGCCGCTCTATGGACTGTGGCTGGGTCAAGTGCTTATCCACTTTGGGAAGGCAAGTACTTAGCCGACTAGAGCGTTCAGCAATTTAAGTAGAAATCGGCTGGCCGGCTGCGCGGCAGCTGGTCGGTGAGGTGGGGAGCCGGCTTGAACTATGCACATGCTTTTGGGTCCTTAGCCATTTTTCATGTGGGCACCCTTTCCTGCCTTTGACTCCTGCTTACCCGGTAGCCGCTCTGCAAGCTACGGCTTTGGCAGGAGAGGCTTTAAGTGCCAACACATTACTTGTCCGGCTGCTGGAAGCATTACATAGTACAAGGCGGCGAGCCCCTGGGTCGACTAGTCGAACCCGGTGCTAGGCGGACTATCACATTCATAGGCATAATACTTATCATATAGATAAAGGAGGGCAGTCCCCGAGCTTCTTCTCGAGGGCCCCGGAGTCTTCATACTTAATACAAAAGTTGGTGGTACATACTGCATTAACTGTAAAACCTTCGGAGGAGGTTTGCATTCCATGGTCGTTCCATCTCCTTACCGGAGTCATCTCTTTTGCGTGCTCGAGGCTTCTGAGCATCGATCAGGTAGTAGCAGTTGTTGCCCAACACCTTGTTGATGATGAAGGGGCCTTCCCAAGGTGCCGAGAGCTTGTGCTGGCCGGCTGTTCGCTGGATCAGCCGGAGCACAAGGTCTCCCTCTTGCAAGGATCTTGGATTGACCTTCCGGTTGTAGTACCGGCGTAGACTCTATTGGTAAATGGTGGTCCGGCTGAGCACCAGCTGCCGGCCCTCTTTCAGTAGATCGACGTCATCTTCTCGTGTTTCTTTTGCCTCTTCTTCGGTGTACATGGTGACTCGAGGGGAGTCAAATTCTATGTCCGTCAAGATGACGGTTCGGCACGTAGACGAGGAAGAAGGGCGTGAAGCCGCTTGATTTGTTAGGAATTGTGCGCAGGCTCCAAAGGACGGCTGGAAACTCATCGAGCCAACAGCCGGCCGAGCACTCCAGAGGCTCGACCAGTCAGGGCTTGATGCCGGAAAAAATGAGGACGTTTGCCCGCTCTACTTGGCCGTTTGACTATGGATGGGAAACAGACGCTAGGTCCAGTCGGATGCCCTGCGTCGCGCAGAAACGAGCCAAAGTGCCTTTGGCGAAGTTTGTGCCGTTGTCGGTGATGATGTTGTGTGGTATGCCATATCGGATGGTGATGTCGGCGATGAAAGTCACAACAGTCGGACCATTCATCTTCTTGATTGGTTTTGCTTCTATCCACTTGGTGAACTTGTCCACCGCGACAAGCATATGAGTCATGCCACCGCGTGCCGTCCTGAATGGTCCCACCATATCCATCCCCCAGACCGCAAAGGGCCAGGCAATGGGTTGGTCTTGAGTGCAGAAGCCGGCTGATGAGGCTTAGAGTGGAACTTCTGGCACCCTTTGCATTTCTGGACCAAGCCTTTGGCGTCTTCTAGAGCAGTCGGCCAGAAAAACCAATGGCAAAAAGCTTTGGCAACAAGAGCTCCTGAAGCCGCATGGTGGCCACACTCGCCTTGGTGGATATCTTTGAGGATTGCTTGACCTTGATCTGGCTCTAAGCACCGCTGGTACACGCCCATGACACTGCGCCTCACAAGTTCTCTGTTGACAATGGTGTACGCTGCTGCCCGGCGTTGGACTTTCCAGGCTGAGATCTCATCAGTCGACAGCTCTTTGTTCACTAGAAAGTTGAGGATGAGCTGCACCCATGAAGGTGCTGCTATTTCTTCAACTGCCAGGACTGCAACTTGCACGAGGGTGGTTGGGCCGAGAGGCGGCGGGTTGGAATTGGCTACCGCTTGTTAAATTGATGAAGTCTCCGGGCCGACTGCTGCAGTCCCCGGGCCTGGTGCGGCTGCCGCAGTCCCATGCCGCCTGTCAAATTCCCCACGTCGGCTACTGGGGTCCTCAAGTCGGATCTGACTGCTTCAGGAGGAGCCGGCACGAAGGTGGAATCTGACTCGGGCGATGGCCTGACAGACGGCTTAAGGAGGCGTTGCAGGGCGACACTGGCTGGTATTGCTTGTCGGGTGGAGCCGATTCGTGCCAAAGCATCTGCTTGCTCATTGTCATTTCATGGCACATTTAGGAACTCACACCCTTCAAAGTATCCGCTGAGTTGCTGGACGAGGAAGTTGTAGCTTGCCATGTTTGCATTTTTGGCGTCCCAGTCACCTGACGACTGCAGAACCACCAAGTCAAAGTCTCCATAACACAGGATCCGGCGAATGCCGATTTCCTTGGCAAGCCGGAGCCCGTGAATGAGTGCTTCATATTCAGTAATGTAGTTGGAGGCAGCAAAGTGGATTTGCAGCACATATCTGAGCTTGTCGCCTTTGGGAGAGGTGAGGACGCTACCGGCTCCCAAGCCGGTGCGCATCTTGGAACCATCAAAGTGCATCCGCCAATGGGTGGAGTCTGGTGCCGGCGGCAGGTACTGGGTCTCGGCCCAGTCGATGGGGAACTTGGCCAGTGCTTGTGACTTGACAGCGGCTTGTCGCAGAGAAGCCGGTGCTTGAGGAGGGTGCCTTCTCGGCACCCGGCAGTGAAGTACTCGATGGCCTGGTCCTCGTGCACGCCCTCGCAGGAGTTGCGTAGCTCGACCCAGCGCGTGAGGTAGTCACGAGTCGACTCGTTCGGGCCTTGGACGCATAAGGAGAGCTGGCGAGGCTTGGGCGCCTGCTTGTACGTGCTGGTGAAGTTGCGGATGAAGGCTTCAGTGAAATCAACCCAGCTATTGATGTTGCGGGGCTTCAAGCTGTTCAGCCACGTCCGGGATGTGCCCTGGAGCATGAGCGGAACGTACTTCACGGCAACACGCTTGTTGCCATTGGCGATGCTGACGGCTGTGGAGTAGTCAACCAGCTAGTCCTCCAGATTCATGGAGCCAGTCTACTTGGGCGTATCTCTCGGGAGTGTAAACCCTTCGGGAAAGGGTTCATCTCAGATGCGGGGGCCAAAACAAGGCGGACCCAACTCATCTTCTACTTCTAGCACCAGGGATCTGTTGAGGCGGTCGATCCGATGGCGGGCATCATTCTCTCTGACTCCTTCTCGACGACCGAGGCGGTCGGTGAGTGTCGGGTGGTCAAAAGACGGAGGGGAGATGCGCCTTTCCCTATGGGGAGCGGAAGGCGGACAGTCGTCTCGCCGCCGCACAGTTCTTGGGCGGTCGTCTTATTCGCGCTCGATGGTGATGCGAGTCCGGCTACGGCTGGCAGCCCGCTCCTTGTCTCTCCTATCACGGACGCCACCAGTCGGCGTCCGGGATGTCGCGCCTTGGTCCCGGCAAGGAGGCGCATCATCGTTTCGCCGGTTGAGCGCCTCAGTGCGGCAACCGGCCTCTTGCTGCTCAGCAACCACGTCAAGGAGCTGCTGGACACGCTCTGTCATGTGGCGGCACTCTTCGCCCTTGAGCTTGTCTAGCTCGTCTGCTGTTGGATCTGTCCCGAACATGCCGGCGATGGTCGCACCACGTTGCAGGATCGGGCCAATGCGGCTAGGCCCACCAAGAGCCGGCATGCCATCGACAGCACGGTCCATCTCACGCTGGTAGGCCTTCGAAAGGCGTCTCGTGCTGGCCAGCTAGTTGGCGCTCTCGACAAGCTGGACACGGAGTGCCTCCAGCATCTCTGCGTCGGTGTCCTCCAGGATGGGTGTGGCCAGTTCTTGCATCGCCGCCTGCAACGGATCCTGGCCACCTCCGCCAAAGTGCTCGCCGTGGCTGATGACGAGTACCTCCGTGACGGTACTACCACCACTGTCCATGCGAGGAAGCGGTTCGTCATAGACCACCAAGTTGGTGGGGAACGCGTCAAGCGACGCTGTGTCGGAGTCGACAAGCATCGGGTCGGTGGAGCCAACCGACTCCAAGTCCGCAGCAGGCTCACTGGCGACGTGGAGCTGATCGAGGAGGTTGACGAGGCGGGTCTCGGGGCCTTCTATGCCTTCATCAGATGCGGGCTCGTCGGAGAGGCGAATCTCGCCAACAAGATCGACGAGGCAGCTCACCGCACAGGGGACCTTCGCGCTACGCAGCGCGTCGGCGCAGACACCGTCTGGCGTGCCGGGCTGGCTGTGCTCACCAGGAAGGAACAAGGTTCTCGTCCAGAACAGGTCTCCGGGAGACGGTGCACCTCGCCCCACGGTGGGCGCCAAATGTCGGGGGTTGGGTGCGACATATGCCAATGGATGGCTTATCATGGTGGGAGCGAGTAGAACGTTGCCGGTGCCTGGAAGCGGGATGACGCGTAGACACGAACGTCGGCATAGTTTACCCAGGTTCGAGGCTCTCCTAGGAGATAACACCCCTAGTCCTGCTCTGCGGAGTCTTCGCATGATCACTAAGGCACTAGGAGTACAAAGGTGCTCCTCGAGCTATATGGTGGAGGTAGAAGAAGGCAGGCACGCTGTCTCCTTCCTCTAGGTATGAGTCTAGTTCTAACAGGTTGGGAACCCTTTGCATGGGTGCCCTGGGGGGTTTATATAGGCCCACCCCAGGGTTACAATGGTAATTCGGCCGGGTGTAGGTCCCGGCTGTCAGGGTGTCTGGTCGCCGGCTTCTTCGCCGACCGCTGGGGTCTGCCGCCTGGTGGGCCCCGCCGGCTGGTCCGGTATGGAGCCGACAAGCCGCTCCTGCCACTCGCGGGTCTTGCCGGCTGCTACCTCTTGAGCACTGCGTTGGATTTCCTTGAAGCGGAAAGGATGATGCAGCAAATAGCGTAAGTATTTCCCTCAGTTTTTGAGAACCAAGGTATCAATCCAGTAGGAGGCTGCACGCAAGTCCCTTGTACCTGCACAAAACAAATAACTCCTCGCAACCAACGCGATAAGGTGTTGTCAATCCCTTCACGGTCACTTACGAGAGTGAGATCTGATAGATATGATAAGATAATATTTTTGGTAATTTCATGATAAATATGCAAAGTAAAATAAAAGCAAAGTAAAAAGCAAAGGAAATAACTAAGTATTGGAAGATTAATATGATGAAGATAGACCCGGGGGCCATAGGTTTCACTAGTGGCTTCTCTCAAGAGCGTAAGTATTTTACGGTGGGTGAACGAATTCCTGTTGAGCAATTGACAGAATTGAGCATAGTTATGAGAATATATAGGTATGATCATGTATATAGGCATCACGTCTGAGACAAGTAGACCGACTCCTGCCTGCATCTACTACTATTACTCCACTCATCGACCGCTATCCAGCATGCATCTAGAGTATTAAGTTCATGAAAACAGAGTAACGCCTTAAGCAAGATGACATGATGTAGAGGGATAAATTCATGCAATATGATAAAAACCCCATCTTGTTATCCTCGATGGCAACAATACAATACGTGCCTTGCTTCCCCTACTGTCACTGGGAAAGGACACCGCAAGATTGAACCCAAAGCTAAGCACTTCTCCCATTGCAAGAAAGATCAATCTAGTAGGCCAAACCAAACTGATAATTCGAGAGACTTGCAAAGATAACCAATCATACATAAAATAATTCAGAGAAGATTCAAATATTGTTCATAGATAATCTTGATCATAAACCCACAATTCATCGGTCTCAACAAACACACCGCAAAAAGAAGATTACATCGAATAGATCTCCACAAGAGAGGGGGAGAACATTGCATTGAGATCCAAAAAGAGAGAAGAAGCCATCTAGCTAATAACTGTGGACCTGAAGGTCTGAGGTAAACTACTCACACTTCATCGGAGAGGCTATGGTGTTGATGTAGATGCCCTCCGTGATGGATGCCTCCTCCGGCGAAGCTCCGGAACAGGCCCCAAGATGGGACCTCATGTATACATAAATTTGCGGCGGTGGAATTAGGGTTTTGGCTCAGTATTTGATCATTTAGGGGTACGTAGGTATATATAGGAGGAAGGAGTACGTCGATGGAGCAACAGGGGGCCCACGAGGGTGGAGGGCGCGCCTGGGGGGGGGGGGGGGTGGTAGGAGGGCCCCCTACCTCATGGCCTCCTCCTTTATTTCTTGATGTAGGGTCCAAGTCTCCTCGTGGCCTCCTCGTTCTCGAAGGTTTCGTTCTGTTTGGACTCCGTTTGATATTCCTTTTCTTCGAAACACTAAAATAGGCAAAAAAAAGCAATTCTGGGCTGGGCCTCCAGTTAATAGGTTAGTCCCAAAAATAATATAAAAGTGGATAATAAATCCCAATAATGTCCAAAATAGTAGATAATATAGCATGGAGCAATCAAAAATTATCGATACGTTGGAGACGTATCAAGCATCCACAAGCTTAATTCCTGCTCGTCCTCGAGTAGGTAAATGATAAAAACAGAATTTTTTGATGCAGAGTGCTACTTGGCATAATTTTAATGTAATTCTTCTTAATTGTGGTATGAATATTCAGATCTGAAAGATTCAAGATAAAAGTTCATATTGACATAAAAATAATAATACTTCAAGCATACTAACTAAGCAATCATGTCTTCTCAAAATAACATGGCCAAACAAAGTTCATCCCTACAAAATCATATAGTTTAGTCATGCTCCATTTTCGTCACACAAGAATGCTCTCATCATGCACAACCCCGATGACAAGCCAAGCAATTGTTTCATACTTTAGTAATCTCAAACCTATAAACTTTCACGCAATATATGAGCGCGAGCCATGGACATAGCACTATGTGTGGAATAGAATATGATGATGGGGGTTATGTGGAGAAGACAAAAAAGGAGAAAGTCTCACATCAACGAGGCTAATCAATGGGCTATGGAGATTCCCATCGATTGATGTTAATGCAAGGAGTAGGGATTGCCATGCAACGGATGCACTAGAGCTATAAATGTATGAAAGCTCAACAAAATAAACTAAGTGGGTGTGCATCCAACTTGCTTGCTCACAAAGACCTAGGGCAGTTGAGGAGGCCCATTGTTGGAATATACAAGCCAAGTTCTATAATGAAAAATTCCCACTTGTATATGAAAGTGACGAAACAAAAGACTCTCTATCATGAAGATTATGGTGCTAGTTTGAAGCACAAGTGTGGCAAAGGATAGTAGCATTGTCCCTTCTCTCTTTTTCTCTCATTTTTTTGGGCCTTCTCTTTTTATGGCCTTTCTCTCTTTTTTCTATATTCCTCACTTGGGACAATGCTCTAGAAAATGATGATCATCACACTTCTATTTATTTACAACTCAATGATTACAACTCGATGCAAGAACAAAAGATGACTCTATATGAATGCCTCCGGTGGTGTACCGGGATATGCAATGAATCAAGAGTGACATGTATGAAAGAATTATGAACGGTGGCTTTGCCACAAATACTATGCCAACTACATGATCATGCTAAGCAATATGACAATGATGAATGTGTCATGACAATGATGGTATGGTGGCTGTTTTGAGGAAGATATAAGGAGGTTTATGTGTGAAAGAGCGTATCATATCACGGGGTTTGGATGCACCAGCGAAGTTTGCACCAACTCTCAATGTGAGAAAGGGCAATGCACGGTACCGAAGAGGCTAGCAATGATGGAAGGGTGAGAGTGTGTATAATCCATGGACTCAACATTAGTCATAAAGAACTAACATACTTATTGCAAAAATATACAAGTCATCAAAAACCAAGCACTACACGCATGCTCCTAGGGGAATAGATTGGTAGGAAAAGACCATCGCTCGTCCCCGACCGCCACTCATAAGGAGGACAATCAAAGAACACCTCATGTTTCAAATTTGTTACATAACGTTTACCATACATGCATGATACGGGACTTGCAAACTTCAACACAAGCATTTCTCAAATTCACAACTACTCAATTAGAACGACTTTGATATTATTACCTCCATATCTCAAAACAATCATCAAGCATCAAACTTCTCTTATTATTCAGAACACTCATAAGATTTTTTTACTAATCTTGAATACCTAGCATATTAGTATTATTTAAGAAAATTACCATGCTATTTAAGACACTCAAAATAATCTAAGTGAAGCATGAGAGATCAATAGTTTCTATAAAACAAATCCACCACCGTGCTCTAAAAGATATAAGTGAAGTACTAGAGCAAAACTATATAACTCAAAAGGTATAAGTGAAGCACATAGAGTATTCTAACAAATTTCAAATCATGTATGGCTCTCTCAAAAGGTGTGTACAGCAAGGCTGATTGTGGTAAACTAAAAATCAAAGACTCAAATCATACAAGACGCTCCAAGCAAAACACATATCATGTGGTGAATAAAAATATAGCTCCAAGTAAAGTTACCGATAGAAGTAGACGAAAGAGGGGATGCCTTCCGGGGCATCCCCAAGATTTGTCTTTTAGGTGTCCTTAGATTATCTTGCGGGTTCCATGGGCATCCCCAAGCTTAGGTTCTTGCCACTCCTTGTTCCATAATCCATCAAATCTTTACCCAAAACTTGAAAACTTCACAACACAAAACTTAAAGTAGAAAATCTCGTGAGCTCCATTAGCGAAAGAAAACAAAAGACCACTTCAACGTACTGTAATGAACTCATTATTTATTTATATTGGTGTTAAACCTACTGTACTCCAACTTCTCTATGGTTTATAAACTATTTTACTAGCCATAGATTCATCAAAATAAGCAAACAACACACGAAAAACAGAATCTGTCAAAAACAGAACAGTCTGTAGTAATCTGTAGCTAGCGCAAGATCTGGAACCCCAAAAATTCTAAAATAAATTGCTGGACGTGAGTAATTTATCTATTAATCATCTGAAAAAATAGTTAGCTAAATATCACTTTCCAAATAAAAATGGTAGCAGTTCTCGTGAGTGCTAAAGTTTCTGTTTTTTACAGCAAGATATCAAGACTTTCCCCAAGTCTTCCCAATGGTTCTACTTGGCACAAACACTAATTAAACACAAAAACACAACCAAAACAGAGGCTAGGTAAATTATTTATTACTAAATAGGAGAAAAAAGCAAGGAATAAAAATAAAATTGGGTTGCCTCCCAACAAGCGCTATCGATTAACGCCCCTAGCTAGGCATAAAAAGCAATGATAGATCTAGGTATTGCCATCTTTGGTAGCCAATCCATAAGTGGCTCTCATAATAGATTCATAAGGTAATTTAATTTTCCTTCTAGGAAAGTGTCTCATGCCTTTCCTTAACGGAAATTGGACTCTAATATTTCCTTCCTTCATATCAATAATTGCACCAATCGTTCTAAGGAAAGGTCTACCAAGAATAATAGGACATGAAGGATTGCAATCTATGTCAAGAACAATAAAATCTACGGGCACATAATTCCTATTTGCGACAATAAGAACATCATTGATTCTTACCATTGGTTTCTTAATAGTGGAATCCGCAAGGTGCAAGTTTAAAGAGCAATCATCAAAATCACGGAAACCTAACAAATCACACAAAGTCTTTGGAATCGTGGAAACACTAGCACCCAAATCACATAAAGCATAGAACCCATGATCTTTAATCTTAATTTTAATAGTTGGTTCCCACTCATCATAAAGTTTTCTAGGGATAGAAACTTCCAACTCAAGTTTTTCTTCATAAGATTGCATCAAGGCATCAACGATATGTTTAGTAAACGTTTTATTTTGACTATAAGCATGAGGAGAATTTAGCACGGATTGCAACAAGGAAATACAATCAATCAAAGAGCAATTTTCATAATTAAATTCCTTGAAATCCAAAATAGTGGGTTTAGCAACATCTAGGGTTTTAATTTCTTCAGTCCCACTTTCATCAAATTTAGCATCAAGATCTAAAAACTCCAAATTTTTGGAATGCCTTCTAAGTAAAGGTGGATCATAATAAGTCCCATAATTATCAAGATTCATATTTAAAAACAAAGATTTAATAGGGGACACATAAATAACTTTTAGATCTTCATCTTTATTCTCATAGGAACTAGAAGAACATGCTCTTATAAAGGCATCTTTCTTAGCACGCATCCTAGCGGTTCTTTATTTGCACTCATCAATGGAAATTCTCATGGATTTGAGAGACTCATTGATATCATGCTTAGGAGGAATAGATCTATGTTTCAAAGAATCAACATCAAGAGAAATTCTATCAACGTTCCTAGCCAACTCATCAATCTTAAGCAATTTTTCTTCAATAAAAGCATTGAAATTCTTTTGCGAAGTAATAAATTATTTAATATTAGATTCACAATCAGAGGGCATCTTATTATAATTTCCATAAGAATTGTTGTAGGAATTACCATAATTATTAGAAGGATTACTAGGATAAGGCCTAGGATTAAAATTTCCTCTATACGCGTTGTTACCAAAATTGTTCCTACCAACAAAATTCACATCCATAGATTCATTATTATTCTCAATAAAAGTAGACAAGGGCATATCATTAGGATCATAATAAACACTCTTACTAGCAAATAATTTCATAAGTTCATCGATCTTTCCACTCAAAACATTAATTTCTTCTATCGCATGCACCTTTTTATTAGTAGATCTTTCAGTATGCCATTGAGAATAATTAACCATAATATTATCTAGGAGTTTAGTAGCTTCTCCTAAAGTGATTTCCATAAAAGTGCCTCCTGTGGCCGAATCTAAAAGATTTCGAGAAGAAAAATTCAATCCGGCATAAAAATTTTGTATAATCATCCACAAATTCAAACCATGAGTAGGGCAATTACGTATCACTAATTTCATCCTCTCCCAAGCTTGTGCAACATGTTCATGATCAAGTTGCTTAAAATTCATAACATCATTTCTAAGAGAGATGATCAAAGCGGGAGGAAAATACTTAGAGATAAAAGCATCTTTGCACTTGTTCCAAGAATCAATACTATTTTTAGGCAAAGACGAAAACCAAGCTTTAGCATGATCTCTCGAAAAAGGATATAGCTTCAACTTAACAATATCATTGTCCACATTTTTCTTCTTTTGAAAATCACATAAATCAACGAAGCTATTTAGATGGGTAGCGGCATCTTCACTAGGAAGGCCGGAAAACAGATCTTTCATGACAAGATTCAGCAAAGTGGCATTAAATTCACAAGATTCACCATCGGTAAGAGGAGCAATCGGAGTGCTAATAAAATCATTGTTGTTGGTATTGGTAAAGTCACATAATTTAGTGTTACCTTGAGCCATCGTGACAAGCAATCAATCCAACACACAAGCAAACAAAAAGCAAGCGGTTAAAAAGAGGCAAATAGAGAAAGAGAGGGAGGATAGAGAGAGAGGGCGAATAAAACGGCAAGGGTGAAGTGGGGGAGAGGAAAACGAGAGGCAAATGGAAAATAATGTAATGCGGGAGATAAGGGTTGTGATGGGTACTTGGTATGTTGACTTTTGCGTAGACTCCCTGGCAACGGCGCTAGAAATGGCTCGTTGTCGGTAGTCAAATCTTGACTTGCGCGAACCTCCCCGGCAGAACGGCGCCAGAAATTCTTCTTGCTACCTCTTGAGCACTGCGTTGGATTTCCTTGAAGAGGAAAGGACGATGCAACAAAGTAGCGTAAGTATTTCCCTCGGTTTTTGAGAACCAAGGTATCAATCCAGTAGAAGGCTGCACGCAAGTCCCTTGTACCTGCACAAAACAAATAACTCCTCGCAACCAATGCGATAAGGGGTTGTCAATCCCTTCACGGTCACTTACGAGAGTGACATCTGATAGATATGATAAGA
>NC_053024.1:150151227-150168727 GCF_003073215.2 Triticum urartu | reverse complement strand
CATAGGGATATAAAAAGAAATCCAATTGCGTTTTTCTTAGTTTAGAATATCAAAAGACATCCCACAACCCGGTCTTAGGTTCAGAGTCGCTTTGTGGGAACTTCAAGAGAGAGAAGAGAGATCATAGCTTAATATCAAAGGTCAGGTATACCTGCCTACGTTCGGCATACACATTCACTAGTTCCATTCGGAACCTTTCTCTAGATGGAATCCTGATTCGACTTTCAAATGCAAGAGCAAGAATGCCGTGAGGGAGCCCTATCTAAAAAATGCAAGGCCAGATCCCACTTTCTTTAATCGAGCGGGCAAGGGATCGCAAACATCTTTTCTTTTCAGAGAAAAGGTTTTCAAAAGATATCCCGAAGGGGTCTTAGGTAAGGTAAGGAGTGACAGCTCTATTCAATAAGCTGGCTCTTTAAGGGAAGATAGGGCATCTCCTAAAATGTGGAAGTTTGGTGCTTTAGAGATAGGGCCGGCACGCTTTGCTGGAAAGCAATAAGTCAACAAAACAAGGTAGGTCTACCCCCTAATAAAGGTTTCGCTCGACGACCCTGTATCCATTCTCGATTAAAGCACGGAGAGTTAGGTTTATTATCTCCAGTTTGATGCTATCTTCTCCACGACTTGGTTCTTATGGATCTCCTCCAGGTCCTAGGCATCTTGTCTCTAGCTCTGCTCTCTATCGGTAGTAAAATCAGTACTTTGTCTTTGCCTGTCTCTGTCCATTCCTTCAACACTGATGGACTCGGAGTGGCATAACCCCTTTAATAAGAAGCATAAGACCTAAAGCGAGGAGATAGAATCGAAAGAATGATAGCAAGTTCTTTGAAAGTGGGAAGAAAGCCAAGGATACGGTGGTGTGTAGGGTCTTTCAAATCAATCTGGGTGAGTGAAAGGACGGCTTTTTCCGCGCCTTGACGATGTTTTGGTATTTCCAGAATTAGTTTTTAGCCCCCGTTATTATTTATATTGCTCGATCCGCTCGCATGTGATTGATTTCTCCCCTCTCTTTCGAAAATCTTCCATTCGAACAGGAAGATTCCCTTCTCGCTGTGTATCCAGAACCTGAGGATGATGAGGATCTATAAAGGTTCTTTGATCGAGCTCTCGCTTCGGCTTCTTTTGTTGCCGAAGACCAGGACCCGTCTTATTTGCTGGAAAACCTGTCTGTTTAGGGACTCTTTCCTTTCAATGGACATACTTGCCTGGAACTGATTCTACCTTGAGAGCGCTTCCCTCTTTTCTGATTCCTTCCCTTTGACCACCGAAAATACAACTTCTAATAGCCATTTCTATTTTATAGATGTTTCAAACAAGTGATTTTACACTTTGATCCTTCCTGTCTTTCCCCGATAGAGGAGTTTGACCCTTCCACTTCTGCCTTTGCCCTTTGTACTTCTTCCCGCAATTGAGATCCCTGTTAAGGAAGAATATCTCGCTCGTGCTTTTTTTGCGAGGAAATCGCTCTACTTTTTCCAGCGATGAGTGATTGAGTAAGGTCTAATTCAATCTGTGTTATGACCTACCTTTTTTGATTGAAGTAAACGAGAGCTTTACTTCTTCTTTTCAAACCCTAAGGTTTGAGCTCGTCCTCGGGTCGGATTCGGATCCTTTTCTCTCTTTTGAAATTCCATAGATATAGATGTCTCGACTGCCGAATCCGAATCCTTAGAACAACTCGATTCCGTTGATTCACTGTCCATTTGTCCTTCAACCGGATTAATGGTCAACGACTTTGACAGCCTTTCCTTCACACAAGGTTTTTAATCCATCTCCCCCGCTTAGGGCAGTAAGGGGAAGTAGCGATATTCCGATTCCTTCATGGGGAATCAACGAAGGCAGCCGCTCCAGCAGCTTTAGTACTTAAGTTAACGCCCCAGCCCTTATCCCGCGATGAGAAGGTAGATGCGGTAAGCCAACTCCTATCCTTCTTGCGGAAAGGGCATTCAATGCCATCTTCATTCCCTTCCTTGCTTCGAGGAGCAGGTCGAATAGTCAAAGAAGGGGATGGCTAATTCCAGGAATAGAGTAGCATTCTCAAGCACTACCCTCCGTTTTTTTTCAGTCCATATAAAACAGTCAATCTACCAGCAGCAGAGGCTGCAGATACATGTCCACCACCTGTTTATCTACTACCATAAGCGGGAGCAGTTGCAGGTAAAGAGTGTTGTGAGGGCTTTCATTTGCGCGTTAAGGGCAGTTTCTGTTATAGCACTAGAAATCTGTGCCGTTAGTCGAATGCTCGGAATGAAAGAATGACTATTTCCTTGCTGGAACATAATGACAACCGCAGGAATTCGGAATAAGACATGTTAAGTTTCTCCTCTTTCTGTCTAATGACTACTACGACATGCCTAGACTATAACATTCCTATGGAGTGCTGCCCATAGATTATGGAACACTTGGCATATGTTGATTGAGTCCCGGGTATAGCTCCCTCACTCGCTCTACTTTGAATCACGAATTAGCGTATGAAAAGCGGCGATCTTTCTCTATTTCTTCCTCTTCCACCAAAACAAACAAGTTGTTTTCGGGCGTCAGGCAAACTTAGTTCTTCGTTCCTCCGGTAATTGGATTGATATATAAGGATTGGGTTTGTCACCCGTATGCTTCTTATCTTTGGCTTCGAACAAGGGGAGTCCTTTCAAGCTTCATCAAATCCATGGCACAAGGTCTGTTTTTCATTATAGAATCGAGCAAGAATCGGATTGTGAATTAGGATTGTATGCAAGAAGGGATTCGGAAACAGGAAAGCGAGTCAAGTAATCCGAATACGTAGCCACTCTCATTCTAATGCTTATATCCAGAACTAGTTCACCGAACAAAGGGACAGAACTACTGACTAAACTGTAGCGAGCTAATACCTAAACTTGAACTCTGAAATAGCACTCATTCATTCAATTATTTGAAGCTAAGGTGCGGGAAAAGAATACATAAGGTTAGATATGAACTAGTTGACTGTTCGATTGAGCGACTACGTTGCATTTTACTCATGTTTTTATTCCATTCCAGGATTCATTCATATTCGACCATAACGAGACTCAATAACGAAACTAGGGCCCTTGCTTTCCCAACTGGAGCAGGAAACTTCCAACCAAATAGGAGGGACCCGGAAGAAGAGATAAATGACAACTATCTCTAGAGAATTGAAAAGAGGTGTGCGAACTATGTTATTGAATCGGCCATGAAAACCTAAAATGAAGGAATAGGGGGTCTGGGATAAGCATGTATTGGAGGCGGGTTTCCCAATAAGTCAATAGCTATCCTTCGCTATCTGGGGCTAGCTCACTCTATGAGATAAGTTTCATGTATGGTTCGAAGCAGTTAACTCCCTTTTAAGGAGCGATCGATCAGCCCCGACCATGACCGGTCTAGAATCTCTCTCATTGAGCTTCTCTTTTGCGCCTGCTTTCTTCTTGATTTATTGCAGCAGCTAGTCTCCCTTTTCCAAATTCGATTATAAGTGAAGTGAGTTATGTTTCAAGAAATTCCATCCATTTCATCGCCCAGAATAATACCCAGTCCTGCCAATCTCTACGACAATCTCTGGTTTAGTTTAGTTGATCTTTTTCTATTATGAAAAGCAAGGAAACACTAGTAATGGTGGAAACAGAACTTAGAAATCTAAGGCTGAAGGCTAGTTTCATTAACGAGTCTCACCTATTTCTTACTTCCCCTACCAGCCCTACCTACATCACCTTTCATATGGAACAGACATGCTTTAGTGATGGGGCTAGCCGCTTTCACAAGAAATCAAACCAAACAAAGACACTTAGCATAGGAGTAGATTAGGGCATCTAGTGCTCTGTTCATCGTCTGAGGACTCTAAGGTGCCAAGGGAAATAGCTCCATCCCATTGGATATCCCTAGCCTTGGTGGATCAGTGCAGTGAGAAAAAACTCTTCCATTCTATCTATGGTAGATAAAGGAGCTTCAAAGCCGTAGCCATCCTCATGGCCTTTTCACTCTACAGCCGTTGCACTTTTTTTATTAAATGAAATAGTTCGTTTTCTCGCTCTTAACTCGAAAGTACTAACTAAATAGGGGCACGGAGAAATAAAGAAGTGTGGGGGAGAAGCAGCCGAGCTCATTCCCTTCCATTCCTGCTCTATAGTAGGGGTTATGTCCCCCTTTCCTAGTGAGAGCAATACGCAATGCTGCTACGAATAGAGATAGTGCCCTATCCACTTCAAAACGGTACTCTGCTTCAACCACACAGTATGGCTCCCTCATTTCAAACCAAGCTGTAGACCGAGTAGGAAACAGCTAAAGGTTCCGGTCCAAAGGTAAGAAGATCCGTTGGTTGGAAATCCGTATCAATTGTTACTGGTTCTCCCGTTCTTGGTACTGTGTCATGTGACTCTAAATCCCCAACTAGGATAGATCGAGATCTTGGTCCTTGCTAGGCTTACTCGCGTAAATAACCCCCATGTCTTAGGTGTTCTCGGGGGTAAGCGAGTCAGTACAATCGGTTGCACAACCGTCCAGTCCATATCATAATTGTCATAATCAATCATATCAGTAGGTGGCATACTTGCCTGCTCAAGTCCATCTACTATGGATGTGGGCTTGGACCAAGCCATCCCCAAACACTGAACCGGATCTTGAAAACGGGACTGAACTGAATCCGACTTCTTGGTAGCCCAGTGGCTTTTGGTCCCCATCAGAAAGTGCTGAATGGATTGCTCCTTGCCCAACGACAAAAAGAAAGAAATTTAGGAGAGGATTGATAGGTTTAAGCATTCAGGGCTGGTCGCTCTTATGGATACCTGTGAGCTAGAGTCGGGAATCGAAAAGGAGACAACGGAAGCCGTACAGATCTAGTTGGGAATGCTGTTCATGCAGTGGAGAGCGTAAATGACCGGCCCTTGAGGCGCAAGTAGACTTATCATATAGAAAGGAAAGAGATAAGCGGAGGGAGGATGGTTTGATGATAGCCAAGATCTCCATCTCATTTGTCACTCTCGTATTATTAATAGGAATCGGCAAGCAGATACAACCACTAGGCCATTGCCATTCGACTAGTCTATCAGAGTATTCTACAAAGTCAGGTCCAGTAGGCGCAGGATGCGCTAAGCCATTCGATCTTCCTGCTGGTGGTCCACCATAGAGCTCCTATGTAGCCGTTTGTTTTCTCGCTTAACTAATTTGTATGAGGCGATACAGCTGAGATTAGCCAACGGTTCGAGCACTTAGCACAATGTGCCACTTAACCGGACGAGCGCAAGACCGGGTCTACCTACCTTATGACATTTATGAAAAACGAACGTTGTATTAAGGGGTTTCTATCAGTTAGTAACAAAGCCGGCAGTATCCTTGAATTCAGGGGTCAGCTATGGGAGGTATGTCTCCATGTGTGCCGAAGAAGCGTCTACCATTATACGCTGTTTATCCAATCCAAAACTGATTCGTTTAGTTGGTAGAACCCACGCCAATATCATATTGACTCTCTCTCGTCCAATAAGAGTTTCCGAGAGTTACTTTATTCAAATTCTCTCCTTTCCAAAGCTCCACAAGGGGGCAAATAAGGGGGAAGAGGAGTTCATAGAGAAAAAACAAATGCAAAATAAGGATTTCCTTACTGTGTTTTGTAATCTTCCTATTTTAGAGAAAGGTATTCTCCTTTTTTTTGCTGTTTTAGTTCTGTTAGCTTGCATTTGGCAAGTAAAAAGCTATTTGAAGAAGATTGATGCCGCGTACGTTTCGGCGCTCTCTGATTTCGCGGAGCGAAATCGAATTCAAGCTCAAAAAGCGGGCTATGTGGCTCTGCACGATTTGTCATTCTCGTGGTTGAGGGGGGTCAGAATGACCGTAATCACTGTACGTAAAAGACGTACAGGTAAAAGGGGGGTCTGATTTTCAGACATCGAGCGTGCGGGATATCGCTTTCAAAAAAACCTGTCGCGTCCACCATGGGCGCGAAAAGCAATTACGCAGATTAAGGAGGCACTGAACTTCGAAAACAAAAGCGACTCCTTATTGGTAGAGGATAGGTGGGTCCTGGTCCAACCTAAGTCAGTTCAAACCTGACGAGTCGTAATCATCTGTAGCAAACACTACTGACCACTAACTTGATCTCCGATCAGTGGTGAAGGTTGTGAGTGAAACGAGTGGTTTATATACAGCATGGTAAAGAGCAGCGTAGGGCTATACCTGGCAATTCAGCTTTCAAAGAAATGGAGTACTAACACGTCGACTCAAAGCATCAGCTACTTGATTTGTGGCTCCTGATTTGTAGACAATGAGATAGTTGAATCTCTCCAAATAAGCTTCCCATCTTGCCAGATCGACATGTTGATGATCTTTGAAATGCTTCAAGGCTTGATGGTCAGTATAGACAAGAAACTCCTTAGGCAGCAAATAAACCTCCCATGTTTTCAAAGCTCTGAATACAGCATACAACTCTTTGCTGATATGTACTCCATTTCTTCCTTGCATCACTTAGCTTCTCACTTCTGAAATGGTCTTCAGTGTTGGCCATTCTCTGATAGCAGCAACTTTGGATTCATTCGATAGTGAGGCAAATTAGGAAGACTAGCACCAGGAATTAGATCAATTCGGTGCTGAATATCCCTCATGGGTGGCAATTGTTGAGGCTCTCAGGTAGCCTAATTCTCCTTTCGAACTACGGAATTCGGGTTGGATATGGTGATAAGCCAAGCCTAAAACTACCATCGCTTAACCCGGTGAAGAAGAGCTTCCAATCGAATATGCTTAACAAACCCAGCCGTCGGGCTACGAGTGGGGATTTCTAGGGAGATTCAAGCTGTGGCTCCGCTAGCTTTAGTCGGCATAAGAACAAAGAACTAAATGGGTCTCCTTAGCCTTTTGTTAGCTTCGGTGGCCTGGAGTCTTCTACGGGGCATCTCTTCTTTATAGATGAGAAGTCGATTTAGAACACGCAAGAAAAGGGTTGATGGAACCATGCAAAGAGTGCTCATTAACTCACTAGCATCCCAATAAAATCATTCCAAAGTACTTCTCCATTTCGGAACAAGCTCTTGGTGAAAAAGACTGGCGTGTAGTCCGAAAAGCGCCTATGGAAGATCTACTATTTTCCTTCGCACCAAGTCAATCTCCATGCATATATTCTGCCAGTTCTCATTCAATCTCTTTTCATCCGGGAAGCTTCCCCGCAACTCCAACTACCGGAAACATTAGCTCGAACATTCGAGTTAGAGATGAAAAGGACCGCCCTTCAGCTAGAACCCTCCCTTAAAGAAATGAAATTGAGTCAGTGACCCTATGAGAGAGGAAGAGTTCCGTTGTGTCCAGTCATCGTCTATTCAACTCAAAGAACTTCTAGTTTGATTAGCATAAAGAAAGTGCCAGCTAGGCCAGCCATTAGTACCATAGCTTTCCCAAGAAGGATAGGAGATGGATCAGACTCTTCAGCGGGAAAGAATGCGATCAAAGGACCCTATGAATACTACTAGCCGTAGCTGTGGTTGTGGCCAAGAAGCAGGCAGGGAAGGAGATGTCCTTCTTTAAAGGAATTTCGTCAGGGATCTATTCCTTGAATCAATAAAGCAAAAGAAAAGTCTGGCAGTGCGAGAGGCCAATATGACTATCTATATCAGTTCTTCGCCTTGGTCTACTCCATCATGTAGTGAGTCGAGGTCTATCCCTAAGGAGAAAGACGAAGCAAAACCCCAACGATTAGATTATAGGGTTGGACCCTATTTTTTCAAGAAGGAGCATGAAGGTGCCGAAAATAGGGCTTTTATCACGTTTGAGAGTTGTTCCCTCTTAGGGCTGAAAGTGGAAAGTCTTCGAGTATCGTCGTCCTTCTATTGATAGATTCAGGATTCGGATAGATTCAGAGAAGGCCAACTTATCTCGATCTGGTCATTCACCCGATATGGGAATACCTTTTAGGAAGGCAAGACTAGAAAAAAGTCCGATTGACCGAAGATGTGAAGAAATCGACTGCATTAGCCCTTCATAAGGGAATACCTGACTCAGTCAATTCTTTAGTTGACATCGAGACCAAGTCCCATTGACTCTCTTGGAGGAAGATCCGCCAAGGGGCGAAGCGGTCCAATTCAATGTTTTACTGTTACGCTAAGTCACTCTCCTGTTAGGAAATCGATCTAGCTGCTTATCCTATAGATAGAGAGTGTCGGCAATCACCTCCGCTATTTCAGCTGTTGTCGGCATAACAGCTTCGGTAGTATACCTACCTAAACAGATAATTCGTACCATGATTAGCAGACCCTTCTCAACTCTAGCGATTTCAAGCGGACCAGTCTCCAATTACCTTGCAAAGCGTTAGCGCTAGCCAGGTCAATAGTTCAAGTATCAATGAAAGTCTCTATTTCAGTAAAGTAGAAATGACAGCTGTTTAGGTAACAGAAGACAATGCCTGCTAGAGGTATGATTCCGATCTTTGCGCAAGCAATAATATATGCTATGGCACTTTTTTTTTTGCACAGCTCCTCTTTAATGCCAGTTGGTGTGAGGGAGTTCGCTGGGGATGTGAACTGTTGAATCATGAGTAAAGATATCCATGCACAGTAAAGATCAATAGGTTGAAATCAGATAAAGGCAAATATGGCTTTGAGGAAGAATACGAACGGGATTCCACATTCATAGGCTATTAGGCAGGTTTGGATTCTCCTGGCAAAGGCAGATATTTCTATGCATTCCTCTGCCAAGTCCAGTTCCTCTCAGTCTCTCGATTGCATCGGCCAGGTCCTTCCGATAAAAGCTCATCCCTTCCTCCAAGAGCTATCCGTCTATTCGAAGGAATGAAAGCTCAACCGGAACAAACGCTAGATTCAAGTCCTTTGGTTGCCACCCACCACCAGTGGGAGAGGCAGAACAATGAATCAATTTCCTAGATCCAATGGTTTCTCGGGCGATCCCATTCCCATTTCCACCTATCGAAGCCCAACCAAGTGAGGCACTTCCACCGGATTCGTTCAAAGCTTTCCATCGGGTCAAACAAGCGACTCTCGTTCCTATGATTCACCCGGTACTCTCCACCTGTTGTGGATCCGAAGCTAGCCCACCTCATGTTCCCATCCATGGATCCAAGCTTTAAACTACTCATTCATCTTAGGCAAAGCACTAGTTGGAAGTGAAGAGGGACTATTAGCTAGCTTCTCTTGTTTCTTTACTTTGTGGAATTCATCAAATGTAGCAGGAAATAATTACCAAGTGTGTACGCTCAATCCGTAGCTTGTTTTGGTTAGCTTTATCCTTGAAAGAATAAGCAGCTTCTTGTTTAGGGCGGGCTATCTTGACTCTTGAGCCTGAGAGGGAGAAGGCTTCCCGCGTGGACGGATTAGCAATCCCTAGTCTTCCATAACGCGTATTGGACTTATGTTTCCTCCTCCTCGAAGATGATGGATCTATGGTTACGACCATTCTTTATGGCTCTGTACCAATAGTACAGATTCGATTTAGGCTCTTTAAAGAATCACCCAACTGGTTTGATTTCTTTTTTGCAGTAATCAGAAAGTTCGCTCTTTTTCCAGACCTGTGGCCTTGGAGTTCATCCCCGTCCTCTGCCAGGTGAGAAGGAAGATGAGAGATACGTTCCTCGTCTTCCACTTTCTTCCAGGAAAGCCTTTCACCGAGCGAGCAGCTAAGCGAGTTCATCCGCATCTGTTGTCGTTCAAGTAGGTCTTTGGTTGTAGTAGTGTAGGCATAGGAGAAGACTGATTCCTAGCCTTTCTATTTACTAAGGTCAGGAAGGGGGTAAAGGGGGATCGGGGGAAGGTGAAAAGTTGAAGTTCATTCCTCCCTCTAATTCCATCTCAGCCTATCCGCCACAGAACAGGGGCGGGCTCTTTCTTCTTGTTCTTGCGTGACATCTCGGTACGGCTTTAGATATATAGGAACTAGGGAAAAGAACCTCTTGCCGTCCTTGTCGATCGAAAAAAAGTAGTAAAATAGAAAAAAGGATTCAAATCTGCGTACTACTCCCTAGCTTCTTGAAACCACCAATCCATTACGATGCCAGCAAAGAAAACCAACGCTTAAGATGCTATTGGAGACTCGCGTAGCTATTATTCGAAGCTTATTAATTTATTTACTGCGTTCAAGGCATGACCGCGTGATAGGTGTCCTTTTCCCCCTACTCAAGAAGAAGAGTTACATGTGAGTTCTGATCGTGATATGACAAACAAATCTTACTTTTGCTTTCGCAAGCTGGCGCATAACCTCTGGACCGATAGGAAGATCGATGACCCGCATCCTACAACTTCAAAGAAGTATTTGTATCACACCCGAGCAATGGACCGGGGAAGGAGTTTCATTCATTTACGGAGTTTGGAAGCGAGGACGATCCAGGATCGACTGCTATCTGAAGAAGTGGAGTGGAATGGATCTGATTACCCATTGGCGTCTACATTGACGCTTCTGACTAGCCCTACTCTGTGTCTTTTGCGTTTCCTTATTCATGTACTCATGTCTATTTCTATTTGTATGATACTTATATTGCAATCGATCTATCCCTTGGTCCTGCCAATCGAATTGTTAAGTATGTTTTTTCCCTTTCGAGAAATGGTGACAGTACCAAATGCCGAATTAGCGGCTGTACCGGGTCAGGACCATAAACACCACGAGCCGGTTAAGCAACAGAAGCTGTGGGCGAAAGCACACTCGTCATTCTCAGACCTGCGGTCGAGGTACGTGCGAACAAGTTCCCATTCTCTATGTTTCATGGCCTATCAATGAAAGTCGGTATCAGGCTGGCTCGCTTGGCGGGTCGTCTCCTTATATACCTAAATCCTCGTTTCACTCATCTGTAAAGGTCTACCCTTCGAAAGGTAGGTTGAGTTCCCCCGTATGTAGCCAGCCACACTCTACTCGCAGGTCAAATATTGGCGTAGACAACAGAGAATGTGCTAGGTAGGAAACCGAAGGAACTCTTACTATACGAGAATTTGCAATTCAATATGACAACCGATCAGAAGGGATTGGACGATCCCAATGCGTTTCCCTCCTTCGCAATACCGGAACTATCTGACCGAGCTCCATCAACACAGAAAGCGGAAGGGACAGCAGATACGGATAGACTGGATCCGAAAAGGGATTTCAGCCAGTCCTTGCCTATTGCTGGGCTTGTTGTTTTGTCACGGTCCGATTAGTAGAAGGTGAGTGAGTAAGACGAGGCCCCCGAAGCGTAATGTAGAGCTATACTGCTCTTGTTTTTCCTTCCGCCCTACTTAGGAGAACTTTGTCTAGAACCCACTTTAGCTAGCTTTCAAGGATACCATTACAGATGAGTGAAGCGAGTATACCGTTTCCGGAGCTCCCGAGGTAGCGCGGTAGCGGAAGCCCTTTCTAGTTCAAGCAGTTCCAATTCCTATTCTGCTTCACCGCTTACACCACACTCTATTGGTTCGCCTTGTGGTGCCTTTCGATCAAGGTCTACATTGGTTGATCCACTTTCTTCTACAGCGCGTTATCCGCATCGAAGTTAGCCAGGTTCCTACCGCTTCTTGATATTATGGATTTTGCAATCCCTGAACGCCAGTGCTTCTACAACCAACGGATACTATTTCACATAAATAATAAGTAGAAATGGACAAACGAGTGTGGCTACACAGAGTGAGGAAAAAAACATGGTGGTACCAGCATTGCGTATCACTCACTATGCTTTATGTAATATGGCTTAAGCAATGGTAAAATGGGAGTCCTGAGCAAAGCACATCTGATCAATATGAATGAAAGATACATCCGTCTTTTCTTCTCCTTCGAAGGTTAGGTATCCGCTCGTTAGTTCAGCACCGCATAAATACTTACTTTAAAAGGGGCGACTCCCGCCTGTGCTTAAGTTGTTTCAAGCTTGTAAAGACTCGCGATCGGAAGATTGACCTGGTTTTCTTTCAGCTGAAACTCTACCTAATGGTTCAGATTCCCCGGGTCCATGGGTCCATGGCCGCTTAGCTTAGACAGCCTTGTTAGAGACATGAATGCGGGGTGAGGTTTCCAATTGATTTGTATTCACCGGGACCTCCCCTTATTGGATTTTCTCCACTTTTCTAGTTGCTGTGGAAAGAATGTTGAGCAAATGAGTTTAAGGGGTGGTTTTCTGTTTACTTTTTTTCAGCCTACGTCGTCTCTCTTCCAGAACCTCACAATCATCAGTGTCTGAAGTTTCATGATGAATATTGGTTTCACATTTTATTGCTTACGTGAGGAAATATCAATTTGGAACTCGAATTTGTATTTGAGTTATGATGAGGAGTGAGGTAGATTCGCATTGTTGAAGAAAGCGAAGAAAAAGGATGCTGCTATGGCTTGCTTGTGGCTCTTTCTTCTATTGGCTAGTCTCAGGCATGATAGTTTCAATTTCTTTTGGAAAGCAAGTGCGGCTCAGTCATAAGTGTTAGTAATAGCATGAAGTAAGTTGTCGGTAGCTGGCATTAGGTAAAAGGAAAAGCTTCTCAAAAGCATCCAGAAATATCATAGAATGGTGATCGAGATCACCTTCACGGGAATCATCCTTTGCAAATTGGGGGAAGGGAACCAATCAAGTCACCAAGAAGTTCCCGAAACTTGGTTTAGTATTAAGGTTCTTCTCTTCCAGCGTTTAGTATTCAAGTTCTTCTCTTCCAGCCCCCTGGCCCCTCTTTGATAAGGAAAGTTTTCATTTCTCAAATCAAAAATGACAAATATGGTTCGATGGCTCTTCTCTACTAACCACAAGGATATTGGGACTCTCTATTTCATCTTCGGTGCCATTGCAGGAGTGATGGGCACATGCTTCTCCGTACTGATTCGTATGGAATTAGCCCGACCCGGCGATCAAATTCTTGGTGGGAATCATCAACTTTATAATGTTTTAATAACGGCTCATGCTTTTTTAATGATCTTTTTTATGGTTATGCCGGCGATGATAGGTGGATTTGGTAATTGGTTTGTTCCGATTCTGATAGGTGCACCTGACATGGCATTTCCACGATTAAATAATATATCATTCTGGTTGTTGCCACCAAGTCTCTTGCTCCTATTAAGCTCAGCCTTAGTAGAAGTGGGCAGCGGCACTGGGTGGACAGTCTATCCGCCCTTAAGTGGTATTACCAGCCATTCTGGAGGAGCAGTTGATTTAGCAATTTTTAGTCTTCATCTATCAGGTATTTCATCAATTTTAGGTTCTATCAATTTTATAACAACTATCTTCAACATGCGTGGACCTGGAATGACTATGCATAGATTACCACTTTTTGTGTGGTCCGTTCTAGTGACAGCATTCCTACTTTTATTATCACTTCCGGTACTGGCGGGGGCAATTACAATGTTATTAACCGATCGAAACTTTAATACAACCTTTTTTGATCCTGCAGGAGGGGGAGACCCAATATTATACCAGCATCTCTTTTGGTTCTTCGGTCATCCAGAGGTGTATATTCTCATTCTGCCTGGATTTGGTATTATTAGTCATATCGTATCGACCTTTTCAAGAAAACCGGTCTTCGGGTATCTAGGCATGGTTTATGCCATGATAAGTATAGGTGTTCTTGGATTTCTAGTTTGGGCTCATCATATGTTTACTGTGGGCTTAGACGTTGATACGCGTGCCTACTTCACCGCAGCTACCATGATCATAGCTGTGCCCACAGGAATCAAAATCTTTAGTTGGATCGCTACCATGTGGGGAGGTTCGATACAATACAAAACACCCATGTTATTTGCTGTAGGGTTCATCTTTTTGTTCACCATAGGAGGGCTCACTGGAATAGTTCTAGCAAACTCTGGGCTAGACATTGCTCTACATGATACTTATTATGTGGTTGCACATTTCCATTATGTACTTTCTATGGGAGCCGTTTTTGCTTTATTTGCTGGATTTTACTATTGGGTGGGTAAAATCTTTGGTCGGACATATCCTGAAACTTTAGGCCAAATCCATTTTTGGATCACTTTTTTCGGGGTTAATCTGACCTTCTTTCCCATGCATTTCTTAGGGCTTTCGGGTATGCCACGTCGCATTCCAGATTATCCAGATGCTTACGCCGGATGGAATGCTCTGAGCAGTTTCGGTTCTTATATATCCGTAGTTGGGATTCGTCGTTTCTTCGTAGTTGTCGCAATCACTTCAAGCAGTGGAAAGAACCAAAAATGTGCGGAAAGTCCTTGGGCTGTTGAACAGAATCCAACCACACTAGAATGGTTGGTACAAAGCCCTCCGGCCTTTCATACTTTTGGAGAACTTCCTGCGGTAAAAGAGACAAAAAGCTAAAAAAAAACCTCTCCTAACTATGAAGGAAGTTTCATAGAGATAGGTGTGGGGAAATAAGTTCTTCATTTGAAGAGTTAGTTGGCTGGCCTACCGGCCCGCAGATTAGGTTGGCTTTTATCGCCAACTGAACTGCGTAACCAAAGCGATTCCTTCTTGGTGGAGATAGGTGGGTCCTGGTCCAACCTAAGTCAGTTCGAACCTGACGGGTCGTTCGTTCGTGTGGAGAATCTCTCTCCTTACTCACGATTTCTTTATCTTCGAGGCGAGGCATATTCATATGTCGAAGAAGGGGGAAGTGTCTCCATTTACGCTCATAGAACCCGGAAAAAAGAATATACCGTCGTTTAAGGACCAAGGATGCGATGTGAGAAGCGTAGGTCGGAGTAGCAGGAGTATGCGACAAGCAGTTGCATGTTTGATGTGGGTCTGTAACGAGATGAATTAGAACACTTGGAATCCTCGCGGATATAGCTGCCACGAGGGCTCTTTCCCACTTAATAGATTCATTCCTTCGTTACGGCGGTTGAGGGTACCTGCCGTTCAGAGATGCTATCAGAGTAGGAAAGTTAGCCAAGTTATCCTGCCTATTTTAGATAAAGCACCCCGATCATACCAGACGCAACCCGATCATTGTATACATAACATAGTGGAATTTGAGTAAATTCTCTCTGCCTTTCCCATTTCCAATTCAAAAACCACTAGGCATAGAAGGAAATCTTTCCCGGTAGAAGGTTCTCAGTAATCAGCAGTGGGAATAAGCCCTTCCAGTCTTTTTCGCCTAAGAAGGTTTTGGAGGAGGAACCTATGGGAACGGCAGTCCTGCATCGAGATTATTAGTTGCTTACCGCTGCACATTTTATAAAGATCAACCTGTGGGAATAGCCGTCCCTTCCTTACCAAAGAAAGAAAAAAGGAATGACGCGGTCTGGTTTACAAGTAAGAAAGAAATAGGATAAGGGTAAAGGTGACGTTTTAGCTCTTCGTTCCGCTCTTGGTTTACAGGCTTTGTTAACCGGACCGGAAAAGGGGGCATTTTCTGGGTAGGTTTCCCTATTAAGTCAGCACCGGATCAAGATTGGAGACCCACCACAAGCAGAGAACAAAAAGCCTAAGAGTGGTGACCAACCATCTGCAAAAGGAGTAACAGAGCAAAGCGGAGAAGAGAAGGGAGCTCTCAGGTTTAGTGATTCATACCTGTCCTGTCTTTTGTTTCCAGGGTTTCGATTTCCGGTCCAGAGCTAGTCTACTTATTTATTTTATACGGAAACGTAATTTTGCATATTATACGGAATTTGTCATACCAGGTTTTCCTAGAGTTGAGGAATTCTATCCATTCCAGGAAAAGCACTGGTTTGAGAAACTACACTACAGGAAAGTACTAAGGAATAGGAAGCTGCTACTTATACTTATTATTCTTGTCCAAAGATGCCAGGCCGAGACAGAAACCCAACTAGTGAAATAGAACGGATCTCTCTAATAAACTGGGGTTCTTCTCTTCGGGTTGCTGGTATCCTTATATGGATCCGTCTTGTCTCCTCGGCTCGATAAGCTAGCAAAGTCAGTTCGTTGGATTGGTCTGTCCGGTCTGTCAGTCAGGAAAGCACGTCAAGTCGGTTAATAGCTCTGGTCCGGTTTCTAACTCGGTGAATTGGTATGGTCTGGTGGCCCGGCAATAACAATAGCAGACAGGTCAGTTGTTCAAGTCCGTCTGGTTGATAGGTCAGCTCGGTATAGAATCTTGTCTGGTTTCTGAAGTCGGTAAAGTCCAATCAGTAGAGTGCCAGTTAAGTTCCTCAAGTAAGGATCTTTGATTCCTCCAATTCGGTAGGTAATCATAATAGTCTCGGCTCGGAATGCGAAGATGCTGCTAATCTGTTAAAGGGATCTAGATCGCATTTATTTGATATGCGTCCCTTCTTCAACCCCGGATGTGTACCTGACGCCAGGGAATAACGTAGTTCTAAAGTAGTGACTCGTGTCTTGGAGGTCGTCCATCCAAATGTTCCTCTTTGCCATTGCCCGCGTCTACTCCTATAACCGAATCGATGGCCTATAGCGCCATGCCATAATGAAATTCTTGATCATTTCTTTGTTCGTAACATGGCGTAGTGTATCACTGGGTGCCACAATCCCATTCAATTCTTGTCCATTCAATACCATGGATATATCGATTTCTATTTTCAGAAAGCTCCTATTTCGATTGATATCTCTAGCAAATATATGCGTAGCGTATGTCAAGATAAAGTGAATGAATCCATATGACGGCAGGGAGCGGAGGCAGCTTCAACTCAAGTGAGGAGCAAGCTTACCTCGGGCGGGTAGATTGATCGGCTCCTTCATATCTCGGGATTTCGCTTAGTCCACCCAGGCCATACCATAGAAAAAAGATCTGGTTTCCTTTCCCTCATCAACCTGCCGCTGCCGTTCTTTTATTTCACGAAAGAATCTTTCCGTCCGTATTGAGCAACTCAAATTCCTAGAAAGCCGTTGGTGCACCCACCCAGTGAGTAACTACTAATGCAGTGAGTAACTACTAATGTTACGAACAAAGAAACTTTCAAAAAGTGGACCCAACAAGCAAAGCAACGGATTGGGCTGCACTGCCTTTCGGCGTTTTAGTTAGGCGCATCCTCTTGCGGGATGAAAATCTGCCATAGCACGCTCCGCGCCTTTGAAGGAACATTTGCTCGATGATGGTCCTACCCTACGCGGGCTTACTAACGATGGCCAAGCACGCAGTCATTCCCGTTCTATTTGATAGGGGAAGCAAGCTAGTCAAAGAAGAAGGAAGCATGGGTATAGGTAAGTCTAGACATATTGACACGGGCGTATACTGAAATAGGCATAAGGCCGCTAACGCTAAGGAGACAGCACCGCTTCTTTGTTCGTAACTAGGACATGTATTGATGCTAGAGGCAGACTCCTGGCACTTATCACTCCTTAGATGAAGCAAGACAAGAGTGAGTCCGCTAAGGGACAAGTATGACTCAAAAAATGATGGCAGATTTTTATGGAAACGATTATATTTTAGTATATTGTATCATTGGGTTTGTCATTGTCGATAGCTATTCTTGTCGCCGTTAGGGCTGGCCGGATGATCCATCACATAAATGCTATTAATGTTGAAACACAAGTAACTGATATATCCAAAGATGTTCTTAAAGAACAAATCATTTATCAATTGGAAATACTCTATAAAGTCTATAGAGATACTACTGAGGGTGTGCACTTACCGGCAGGAGTCAATCTCCAAGAAGTAAGCACACATCTATTTTTTGTAGACGAGAGAGTGAGCCTTCTAAA
>NC_053024.1:150109839-150150227 GCF_003073215.2 Triticum urartu | reverse complement strand
AAAGTGATAAAGAAAAACTTTTACAAACTCTGTTTGCTCTTGTTGTTGTAAATATGTAAAGCCAGCATTCAAGTTTTCAGCAAAGATTATAACTAACCACATTCACAATAACACATAGGTCTCAAGTTTACTCATATCAATAGCATAATCAACTAGCACGCCCCCCCCTAGGGCGCGCCCTCCACCCTCGTGGCTCCCCTGACGTATTTCTTCCACCTATATATATCCATATACCCTAAAACGATCGGGGAGCAGAATAGATCGGGAGTTCCGCCGCCAAAAGCCTCCGTAGCCACCGAAAACCAATCTAGACCCGTTCCGGCACCCTGCCGGAGGGGGAATCCCTCTCCGATGGCTATCTTCATCATCCCGGTGCTCTCCATGACGAGGAGGGAGTAGTTCTCCCTCGGGGATGAGGGTATGTACCAGTAGCTATGTGTTTGATCTCTCTCTCTCTCTCTCTCTCTCTCTCTCGTGTTCTTGAGGTGGCACGATCTTGATGTATCGCGAGCTTTGCTATTATAGTTGGATCTTATGATGTTTCTCCCCCTCTACTCTCTTGTAATGGATTGAGTTTCCCCTTTGAAGTTATCTTATCGAATTGAGTCTTTAAAGATTTGAGAACACTTGATGTATGTCTTGCCGTGCATATCTGTGGTGACAATGGGATATCACGTGATTCACTTGATGTATGTTTTGGTGATCAACTTGCGGGTTCCGCCCATGAACCTATGCATAGGGGTTGGCACACGTTTTCGTCGTGATTCTCGTAGAAACTTTGGGACACTCTTTGAGGTTCTATGTGTTGGTTGAATAGATGAATCTGAGATTGTGTGATGCATATCGTATAATCATACCCACGGATACTTGAGGTGACATTGGAGTATCTAGGTGACATTAGGGTTTTGGTTGATTTGTGTCTTAAGGTGTTATTCTAGTACGAACTCTAGGGTTGTTTGTGACACCTATAGGAATAGGCCCAACGGATTGATTGGAAAGAATAACTTTGAGGTGGTTTCGTACCCTACCATAATCTCTTCGTTTCATTCTCCGCTATTAGTGACTTTGGAGTGACTCTTTGTTGCATGTTGAGGGATAGTTATGTGATCCAATTATGTTATTATTGTTGAGAACTTGCACTAGTGAAAGTATGAACCCTAGGCCTTGTTTCCTATCATTGCAATACCATTTATGCTCACTTTTACATTAGTTACCTTGCTGTTTTTATATTTTCAGATTACAAAAACCTTTATCTACATCCATATACCACTTGTATCACCATCTCTTCGCCGAACTAGTGCACCTATACAATTTACCATTGTATTGGGTGTGTTGGGGACACAAGAGACTCTTTGTTATTTGGTTGCAGGGTTGCTTGAGAGAGACCATCTTCATCCTACGCCTCCTACGGATTGATAAACCTTAGGTCATCCACTTGAGGGAAATTTGCTACTGTCCTACAAACCTCTGCACTTGGAGGCCCAACAATTCTACAAGAAGAAGGTTGTGTAGTAGACATCAAGCTCTTCTGGCGCCGTTGCCGGGGAGGTTAGCGCTTGAAGGTATATCTTTAGATCTTGCAATCGAGTCTTTTAGTTTCTTGTTTTATCACTAGTTTAGTTTATAAAAGAAAATTACAAAAAAATGGAATTAAGGTTACCTCATATGCTTCATCTTTTTAATATCTATCATGAAAATAAGGATTCCGATAATTGTGCTCAAGTGCTAGAAGAAGAATGCATTAGAATGTTTGGCACTAAATATTTGAATGATGAGCATGATTGCAATGTTGTTAGTATGAATTCCTTGAATATCCATGATGCTAATGATATGCAAAGCCACAAGCTTGGGGAGCTATGTTTGATGAAGATGATATTTTTTGTCCCCCAAGTTTTGATGAGCAAATTTATTATGATGAAAGCATGCCTCCTATCTATGATGATTATTGTGATGACACGTATGCTTTAAATATAATGATAACAATGAAACTTGTCATCTTGATTTCAATTTTCAATCCCATGATAGTTACTTTGTTGAGTTTGCTCCCACTACTATTCATGAGAAGAATTTGCTTATGTGGAGAGTAATAAAATTTTATGCTTGTAGATCATGAAAAGAATGCTTTATGTTGATGTTATATTGTTGAATTCATTCATGATGCTACTGAAAATTATTATGAGGGAGGAACATATGCTTGTAGGAATTGCAATAATATCAAGTTTCCTCTCTATGTGCTTAAAGTTTTGAAGTTATGCTTGTTTTGCCTTCCTATGCTAGTTGATTATTGTTCCCATAAGTTGTTTGCTCACAAAATCCCTATGCATAGGAAGTGGGTTAGACTTAAATGTGCTAGTCATATTCTTCATGATGCTCTCTTTATGTTTCAATTCTTATCCTTTATGTGAGCATCATTGAAATCATCATGCCTAGCTAGGGGCGTTAAACGATTAGCGCTTGTTGGAGGCAACCCAATTTTATTTTGTTCCTTGCTTTTTGCTCCTGTTTAGTAATAAATAATTCATCTAGCCTCTGTTTAGATGTGGTTTTATGTTTTAATTAGTGTTTGTGCCAAGTAGAACCTTTGGGAAGACTTGGGTGAAGTCTTTATGATCATGCTGTAAAAAACAGAAACTTTAGCGCTCACGAGAATTGCTGCCATTTTATTGGAGAGTGATATTTAGTTAATTATTTTTGAAATATTAATAGATAAATTCCTCAGGTCCACCAATTTATTTTAGAATTTTATGAGTTCCATAAGTGGTCGAAACCTACAGATTACTACAGACTGTTCTGTTTTTGACAGATTCTGTTTTCATCGTGTTGTTTGCTTATTTTGATGAATCTATGAGTAGTATCGGAGGGTATGAACCATAGAGAAGTTGGAATACAGTAGATATTTACACCAATATGAATTTAGAATGAGTTCATTACAGTACCTTATGATGGTGATTTTCTTTCTTATACTAACGGAGCTTACGAGTTTTCTGTTAAGTTTTGTGTTGTGAAGTTTTCAAGTTTTGGGTAAAGATTCGATGGACTATGGAATAAGGAGTGGCAAGAGCCTAAGCTTGGGGATGCCCAAGGCACCCCAAGGTAATATTCAAGGACAACCAAGAGCCTAAGCTTGGGGATGCCCCGGAAGGCATCCCCTCTTTCGTCTTCGTTCATCGGTAACTTTACTTGGAGCTATATTTTTATTCACCACATGATATGTGTTTTGCTTGGAGCGTCAATTTATTTTGTTAGGATTTGCTTGCTGTTATTTAGATAATGTTTTTCATCTTTTATTTCAATAAAAGTGGCATTGATAGCCTTTACTATGCCTATTTTACAAGTCTTCATGTTGCTGTTTGAAAACAGAAAGTTTACCGCTGTTGCAATAATTCCCTAGAAAAGTCAGAATGTGATAAAATGTTGAAACCTTTTGCATATTAAGATCTGATAAATTTACTACAGTGGGAATTTTCTTTCATAATTTTTGGAGCTAGGGAAGTATGGATTCTTCTGCACTCTTTACAGACTGTCCTGTTTAGGCAGATTGCTGTTATGTTTGCATATGTTTGCTTCTTTAATGATTCTATTTGAGGATAGGACTATTAAATATGCAGAGGCATTTAGTATGCAATGTTGAATAATAATTTTAGTGATTTGCTACAGTAGAGTATGATAAGGTTTTTGCAATGGTTTATACTAACTTATCTCACGAGTCCTTGTTGAGTTTTGTGTGGATGAAGCTTTTGAGATTTAGGGAGACCGTGATATGAGAGGAATTAAGGAGACACAAAAGCTCAAGCTTGGGGATGCCCAAGGCATCCCAAGATAATATTTCAAGAAGTCTCAAGCGTCTAAGCTTGGGGATGCCCCGGTTGGCATCCCACCTTTCTTCTTCAACAACTATCGGTTAGTTTCGGTTGATCCTAAGTTTTTGCTTCTTCACATGATGTTTGCCATTCTTAGAATGTCATTTTATTTTGCTTTTTGCTGTTTGAATAAAATACCAAGATCTGAAATTCTTAAATGTTAGAGAGTCTTCACATAGTTGCATAATTATTCGACTACTCATTGATCTTCACTTACATCTTTCGGAGTAGTGTGTTATTGCTCTAGTGCTTCACTTATATCTTTTAGAGCACGGTGGTGGTTTTGTTTTATAGAAACTATTATTCTCTCATGCTTCACTTAGATTATTTTGAGAGTCTTAAATAGCATGGTAATTTGCTTAAATCCTAATATGCTAGGTATTCAAGATAGTAAAAACTTTCTTATGAGTGTTTTGAATACTAAGAGAAGTTTGATGCTTGATGATTGTTTTGAGATATGGAGGGTAATAATATAAGTCGTGCTAGTTGAGTAGTTGTGAATTTGAGAAATACTTGTGTTGAAGTTTGCAAGTCCCGTAGCATGCACGTATGGTTAAAGTTGTAACAAATTTGAAACATGAGGTGTTATTTGATTGTCCTCCTTATGAGTGGCGGTCGGGGACGAGCGATGGTCTTTTCCTACCAATCTATCCCCCTAGGAGCATGCGCGTAGTGCTGGTTTTTGATGACTTGTAGATTTTTGCAATAAGTATGTGAGTTCTTTATGACTAATGTTGAGTCCATGGATTATACGCACTCTCACCCTTCCATCCTTGCTAGCCTCTTCGGTATCGTGCATTGCCCTTTCTCACATTGAGAGTTGGCGCAAACTTCGCCGGTGCATCCAAACCCCGTGATATGATACGCTCTTTCACACATAAACCTCCTTATATCTTCCTCAAAACAGCCACCATACCTACCTATTATGGCATTTCCATAGCCATTCCGAGATATATTGCCATGCAACTTTCCACCATTCCGTTTATCATGACACATTCATCATTGTCATATTGCTTAGCATGATCATGTAGTTGACATAGTATTTGTGGCAAAGCCACCGTTCATAATTCTTTCATACATGTCACTCTTGGTTCATTGCATATCCCGGTACACCGCCGGAGGCATATAGAGTCATACTTTGTTCATCGAGTTGTAATCGAGTTGTAAATAAATAGAAGTGTGATGATCATCATTTTCTAGAGCATTGTCCCAAGTGAGGAATAAAAAAAAGAGAAAGGCCAAAAAAGAGAAGGCCCAAAAAAAGAGAAAGGCCATAAAAAAGGGAAGGCCCAAATAAAAAAAATAAAAAATGAGAGAAAAAGAGAGAAGGGACAATGCTACTATCCTTTGCCACACTTGTGCTTCAAAGTAGCACCATAATCTTCATGATAGAGAGTCTCTTGTTTTGTCACTTTCATATACTAGTGGGAATTTTTCATTATAGAACTTGGCTTGTATATTCCAACAATGGGCCTCCTCAAGTGCCCTAGGTCTTCGTGAGCAAGCAAGTTGGATGCACACCCACTTAGTTTCTTTTGTTGAGCTTTCATACATTTATAGCTCTAGTGCATCCGTTGCATGGCAATCCCTACTCCTTGCATTAACATCAATCGATGGGCATCTCCATAGCCCATTGATTAGCCTCGTTGATGTGAGACTTTCTCCTTTTTTGTCTTCTCCACATAACCCCCATCATCATATTCTATTCCACCCATAGTGCTATGTCCATGGCTCGCGCTCATGTATTGCGTGAAAGTTTATAGGTTTGAGATTACTAAAGTATGAAACAATTGCTTGGCTTGTCATCGGGGTTGTGCATGATGAGAGCATTCTTGTGTGACGAAAATGGAGCATGACTAAACTATATGATTTTGTAGGGATGAACTTTCTTTGGCCATGTTATTTTGAGAGGACATAATTGCTTAGTTAGTATGCTTGAAGTATTATTATTTTTATGTCAATATGAACTTTTATCTTGAATCTTTCGGATCTGAATATTCATACCACAATTAAGAAGAATTACATTGAAATTATGCCAAGTAGCACTCCGCATCAAAAATTCTGTTTTTATCATTTACCTACTCGAGGACGAGCAGGAATTAAGCTTGGGGATGCTGATACGTCTCCAACGTATCTATAATTTTTGATTTCTCCATGCTATATTATATACTGTTTTGGATTTTATTGGGCTTTATTATCCACTTTTATATTTTTTGGGACTAACCTATTAACCAGAGCCCAGTGCCAGATCCTGTTTTCCCTTGTTTCAGTGTTTCACAGAAAAGGAAAATCAAACGGAGTCCAGTTGACCTGAAACTTCACGAAACTTATTTTTGGAAGGAAAGCAACCCGGGAGACTTGGAGTCCACGTAAGGGAAGCAACGAGGAAGCCTGAGGCAGGGGGGCGCCCACCCCCCTGGGCGCGCCCTCCACCCTTCGTGGCTCCCCTGACGTACTTTCTTCCGCCTATATATCTCCATATACCCTAAAACGATCGGGGAGGCAATAAGATCGGGAGTTCCGCCGCCAGAAGCCTCCGTAGCCACCGAAAACCAATCTAGACCCGTTCCGGCACCCTGCGGAGGGGAATCCCTCTCCGTGGCCATCTTCATCATCCCGGTGCTCTCCATGACGAGGAGGGAGTAGTTCTCCCTCGGGGCTGAGGGTATGTACCAGTAGCTATGTGTTTGATCTCTCTCTCTCTCTCGTGTTCTTGAGGTGGCACGATCTTGATGTATCGCGAGCTTTGCTATTATAGTTGGATCTTATGATGTTTCTCCCCCTCTACTCTCTTGTAATGGATTGAGTTTCCCTTTGAAGTTATCTTATCGGATTGAGTCTTTAAGGATTTGAGAACACTTGATGTATGTCTTGCATGTGCTTATCTGTGGTGACAATGGGATATCACGTGATCCACTTGATGTATGTTTTGGTGATCAACTTGCGAGTTCCGTGACCTCGTGAACTTATGCATAGGGGTTGGCACACGTTTTCGTCGTGACTCTCCGGTAGAACTTTGGGGCACTCTTTGAAGTTCTTTGTGTTGGTTGAATAGATGAATCTGAGATTGTGTGATGCATATCGTATAATCATACCCATGGATACTTGAGGTGACATTGGAGTATCTAGGTGACATTAGGGTTTGGTTGATTTGTGTCTTAAGGTGTTATTCTAGTACGAACTCTAGGGCTGTTTGTGACACCTATAGGAATAGCCCAATGGATTGATTGGAAAGAATAACTTTGAGGTGGTTTCGTACCCTACCATAATCTCTTCATTCGTTCTCCGCTATTAGTGACTTTGGAGTGACTCTTTGTTGCATGTTGAGGGATAGTTATGTGATCCAATTATGTTATTATTGTTGAGAGGACTTGCACTAGTGAAAGTATGAACCCTAGGCCTTGTTTCCTATCATTGCAATACCTTTTATGCTCACTTTTATCATTAGTTACCTTGCTGTTTTTATATTTTCAGATTACAAAAACTTTATCTACTATCCATATACCACTTGTATCACCATCTCTTCGCCGAACTAGTGCACCTATACAATTTACCATTGTATTGGGTGTGTTGGGGACACAAGAGACTCTTTGTTATTTGGTTGCAGGGTTGCTTGAGAGAGACCATCTTCATCCTACGCCTCCTATGGATTGATAAACCTTAGGTCATCCACTTGAGGGAAATTTGCTACTTTCCTACAAACCTCTGCACTTGGAGGCCCAACAACGTGTACAAGAAGAAGTTTGTGTAGTAGACATTAGGGGACACAATGTTTACCCAGGTTCGGGCCCTCTCGATGGAGGTAATACCCTACTTCCTGCTTGATTGATCTTGATGATATGAGTATTACAAGAGTTGATCTACCACGAGATCGGAGAGGCTAAACGCTAGAAGCTAGCCTATGGTATGATTGTTGTTGTCCTACGGACTAAACCCTCCGGTTTATATGGACACCGAAGGGGGCTAGGGTTACACAGAGTCGGTTACAAGAGAGGAGATCTATATATCCGAATTGCCAAGCTTGCCTTCCACGCAAAGGAGAGTCACACCTGGACACGGGACGAAGTCTTCAATCTTGTATCTTCATAGTCCAACAGTCCGGCTGTCCGAGGACCCCCTAATCCTGGACTCCCTCAATGACAATGGTGACGATTTCCCCCTCCCGGAGGGATGTTTCCCTGGCAGAACAGCTCTGCCGGAGCCCTAAATTGGTTCCACCAAGGTTCTGCCTCGTGGCGGCGTTGCTTCGTCCCGAAAGCTTCCTTCTGATTTTTTTCCGGGGCAAAAGACTTCATATAGCCAAAGATGGGCACCGGAGGCCTGCCAGGGGGCCCACGAGACAGGGGGCGCGCCCAGGGGGGTAGGGCACGCCCCCATCCTCGTGGATGGTGGGTGGCCCCCTCTGGTGCTTTCTTCGCCCAATATTTTTTATATAGTCCAAAACTGACTTCCGTGGAGTTTCAGGACTTTTGGAGTTGTGCAGAATAGGTCTATAATATTTGCTCCTTTTCCATCCCAGAATTTCAGTTGCCGGCATTCTCCCTCTTCGTGCAAACCTTGTAAAATAAGAGAGAATAAGCATAATTATTGTGACATAATGTGTAATAACACCCATAATGCAATGAATATCGATATAGAAGCATGATGCAAAATGGACGTATCAACTCCCCCAAGCATAGACCTCGCTTGTCTTCAAGCGGAAACCGATATCGAAAAATATGTCCACATGTTTAGAGATAGAGGTGTCGATAAAATAAAGTACGGACATGAGGGCATCATGATCATTCTTATAATAGCAACATATATATATATATTGTCATATGATTTCTTATGCTAAAGTAACAATTTATTCACAATGTCAAGTATGAATCGGAAACATCATTGAAAACTAACAAACTATAATCTTAGTCATTGAAGCAATTGCAATTTACTATAACATCGAAAAGAGTCAATATAAGAGCTTTTCAGCAAGTCCACATACTCAACTATCATTTAGTCTTTCACAATTTCTAACACTCATGCAATACTTATGGGTATGAAGCTTTAATCGGACACAGAGAAAGATAGGGGCTTATAGTTTTGCCTCCCAACCTTTTACCTCAAGGGTAATGTCAACAATAATAGTTTATGAAATCCCACATCCAATTATCTATATATATATTAGGATCTTTCCAACACATAGTGCTTGCCAAAGGATAAAATGTAAAAAGGAAAGGTGAAGATCACCATGACTCTTGTATAAAGTATAAGAAAAATAAAAGATAGGCCCTTCACAGAGGGAAGCAGAGGTTGTCATGTGTTTTTATGGTTGGATGCACAAAATCTTAATGCAAAAGAACGTCACTTTATATTGCCACTTGTGATATGGACCTTTATTATGCAGTCCGTCGCTTTTATTTCTTCCACATCACAAGATCGTATAAAGCTTATTTTCTCCACACTAATAATCATACATATTTAGAGAGCAATTTTTATTGCTTGCAACAATAACAACTTACTTGAAGGATCTTAATTAATCCATAGGTAGATATGGTGGACTCTCATGGCAAAACTGGGTTTGAGGATATTTGGAAGCATAAGTAGTATCTCTACTTGGTGCAAAGAATTTGGCTAGCATGAGGGCAAAAGGCAAGCTCAACATGTTGGATGATCCATGACAATATAATTTATTTCGGATGTAAGAAAGCATAACCCATTACATTGTGTTCCTTGTCCAACATCAACTTTTTAGCATGTCATATTTCATGAGTGCTCACAATCATAAAAGATGTCCAAGATAGTATATTTATATGTGAAGACCTCTCTTTCTTTATTACTTCCTATTAATTGCAACGATGACCAAAACTATGTTTGTCAACTCTCAACAACTTTTATTCATCATACTCTTTATATGTGAAGTAATTACTCTCCATAAGATCAATATGATCTCTTTATTTCTTTTTATTCTTTCTCTTTTTCCCCTCAAGATCATAGCAAGATAACTAGGCCCTCGACTCAAAACTAATCTTTATTATATATAACTCACGGACTCGATTACATAGAAGGATCATAAAGAATAACTCCAAACTAAATCATAATAAAACTTTATTCTACTAGATCAAGGTATTACCAAAAGGATCGAACTAAGAAAAACAGTAAAGATAAAAGTGTGATGGTGATACGATACCGGGGCACTCCCCCAAGCTTGGCAGTTGCCAAGGGGAGTGCCCATACCCGATACTCAATTCTCCTTTGGTGGTAGTGACAATGGAGTTGTTGATGATGTAGGCTTGTCATCCATCTTCCAAGGCATAGGCTCACCATCATAGAAGGATGATCGAGTCTCCGGGATCCTCAAATCTACAGCCAAACTCATCCTCTTGAATCTATATTCATACTCATAGTTTTGGTTTTGCAGGTCATATATCTGGGCTTGGAGGTGCTCGATTTTATCGTGAATCTTGAAGATGGCCTCCCCAATGTCCTTAGCATCCAGCTTGTGATTGTTGGTGAACTCCGCGATCATCATGTGGTTGGCGTCGAGTCCGCGTTCCACCATCCCCTGGCACTTGAAAACTTGTTGCTCCATTGCTTAGAGTCTTGTCTCCACGCTTCCGGTCCTCCATGGTCCCTCAACATCACGGATGTGCAGCACCCCCTCACGCAACTCAATGATTTGAGGGTGTTGCAGCACCTCCGCGAGGTAGGGGTTGATGACCCTCTCAAAAAACTTGTCCTTGGGGGCGCTTGAAGACGTCATGGTGATCTAGATCTGTCAGAAAAATAGCTCGAAACAAAAATAGGATATATTTTCCTGGTGCGGTGGTCAAAACCTTCGGGAGATTGTATAATGAATTCTTACCGACCAAAAGAAGTATTGTGCAAGAAAATGGAGTCCGGAGGGCACACGAGGTGCCCCCAAGGCAGGGGGCGCGCCTAGGGGGTAGGGCGCACCCTCCACCCTCATGGATGCATCATGTCCTTTCTAGACTACTTCTACTTTTCATATTTTCTTAAATATTTCAAAACGGAGAAAAATTGCTATTAGAACTGTTTTGGAGTCGGTTTACTTACCGTACCACATTTCCTTTTCGGAGGATAAAATGTTCTGGAAAGTGTCCCTTATATACTCCTCTGGGGTTACGATTTGAATAACATTAGTTTCAACATTTATAAGATTACCTGAGATATAATGTTTGATTCTTTGACCGTTCACCACCCTCGGATTTGTGCCTTCGGAGTTGTTGATTTTTATGGCACCGGAACGATAGACCTCCTCGATAACGTAAGGACCTTCCCATTTAGAGAGGAGTTTTCCTGCAAAAAATCTTAAATGAGAGTTGTATAACAATACATAATCACCTACATTAAACTCACGTTTTTGCATCCTTTTGTCATGCCATATTTTAACTTTTTCTTTAAACAGTTTGGCATTTTCATAGGCCTAGGTTCTCCACTCATAAAGTGAGCTAATGTCAAATAGTCTCTTCTCACCGGCATGTTTGAAGTCATAGTTGGGATCTTTAATGGCCCAATATGCCTTATGTTCTAGTTCGAGGGGTAAATGACATGCTTTTCCATAAACCATTTATACGGACACATACCCATAGGAATTTTATATGCAGTTCTATAGGCCCATAATGCATCATCAAGTTTCTTGGACCAATTCTTTCTAGATCTATTAACGGTCTTTTGCAAAATTAATTTAAGCTCTCTATTACTCAGTTCTACTTGACCACTAGACTGTGGATGATATGGAGATGCAATTCTATGATTAACATCATACTTAGCAAGCATTTTACGAAAAGCACCATGAATAAAAAGTGAACCACCATCAATCATTAAGTATCTAGCGACTCCAAACCTCGGAAAAATAACTTCTTTAAGCATCTTAATAGAGGTGCTATGATCAGCACTACTAGTTGGAATAGCTTCTACCCACTTAGTAACGTAATCAACAACAACTAAAATATGTGTATACCCATTAGAGGAAGGAAACGGTCCCATATAATCAAAGCCCCAAAGATCAAATGGTTCAATAACAAGTGAATAATTCATAGGCATTTCTTGACATGTACTAATGTTACCAATTCTTTGACATTCATCACAAGACAAGACAAACTTACGGGCATCCTTGAAGAGAGTAGGCCAATAAAAACCGGATTGCAATACCTTATGTGCAGTTATATCTCCAGCATGGTGTCCTCCATAAGCCTCGGAGTGACACTTGCATAGGATCTGTTCCTGTTCATGCTCAGGTACACAACGTTAATAACACCATCTACTCCTTCTTTATAAAGGTGTGGGTCATCCCAGAAGTAATGTCTTAAATCATAGAAAACTTTTTCTTTTGCTGGTATGTGAAACTAGGTGGTATAAATTTAGCAACAATGTAATTAGCATAATCAGCATACCATGGAGCAGTACGAGAAGCATTTATGACAGCTAATTGTTCATCAGGAAAGCTATCATCAATAGGTAGTGGGTCATCAAGAACATTCTCTAACCTAGACAAGTTGTCTGCAACGGGGTTCTCAGCCCCCTTTCTATTAATAATATGCAAATCAAATTCTTGTAGCAAGAGAACCCATCTAATAAGTCTAGGTTTAGCATCTTTATTTTCCATAAGGTATTTAATAGGATCAGTGTGAATAGTTACTTTGTATTTAATAGGATCAGTGTGAACAGTTACTTTAGAATCAACAATATAGGGTGTGAACTTATCACAAGCAAATACCACTACTAAAAAATTCCTTTTCAGTAGTAGCATAATTTCTTTGGGCATTGTCTAGAGTTTTACTAGCATATTGGATAACATTTAATTTCTTATCAACTATTTGTCCTAAAACAGCACCTACATCATAATCACTAGCATCACACATAATTTCAAAGGGTAAATACCAATCAGGTGGATGAACAATGGGTGCAGAAATCAAAGCTTTCTTTAAGTATTTCAAATGCTTCTACACAATCATCATCAAAGACAAAAGGAATATCTTTTTGTAAGAGATTAGTCAGAGGCTTGGAAATTTTTGAGAAGTCTTTAATGAACCTCCTATATAAACTGGCATGACCAAGGAAACTTCTTACACCTTTAATGTCCTTAGGACACGACATCTTTTCAATATCATCAACTTTAGCTTTATCAACTTCAATACCTCTTTTAGAAATTTTATGCCCCAAGATAATGCCTTCATTAACCATAAAGTGGCACTTCTCTCAATTCAAGACAAGATTAGTTTCTTCACATCTCTGCAAAACTCGATCAAGGTTGCTTAAGAAATCATCAAAAGAAGTTCCATATATAGAAAAATCATCCATGAAAACCTCAACAATCTTTTCACAAAAGTTAGAGAATATAGCAGTCATACATCTTTGAAAGGTAGCAGGTGCATTACATAAACCAAAAGGCATACGTCTATAAGCAAAGGTACCGAAAGGGCAAGTAAAAGTGGTCTTTTCATGATCTTCTTTTGACACAGGTATTTGAGAGAAACCAGAATAACCGTCTAGAAAGCAAAATTGTGTGTGTTTGGATAATCTTTCTAGCATTTGATCAATAAAAGGTAAAGGGTAATGATACTTTTTAGTAGCTTTATTTAGTTTGCGGAAATCAATTACCATTCTATAACCCGTAACAATTCTTTGTGGAATCAATTCTTCTTTATTATTAGGAACAACGGTAATACCTAGCTTCTTAGGGACACAATGGATAGGACTTACCCACTGACTATCAGCAACGGGATAAATTGTACTTGCCTCCAGAAGCTTTAGTATTTCTTTTCTTACCACTTCTTTCATCTTAGGATATAACCGTCATTGGTGATCAACAACCGGTTTAGCATCTTTCTCCAATTCTATTTTGTGCTGGCATAGAGTGGGACTAATGCCCTTAAGATCATCAAGAGTATATCCAATAGCAGCACGGTGCTTCTTCACAGTTTTCAATAATCTCTCTTCATCCTATTCTGAAAGGTTAGCACTAATAATAACAGGATATATCTTCTTTTCATTAAGATAAGCATATTTAAGAGTATCAGGTAATGGTTTAAGCTCAAACACGGGATCACCATTGGGTGGAGGAGGATCCCCTAGAATTTCAACAGGCAAGTTGTGTTTCAAAATAGGTCCCTGTTTAAAGAATACTTCATCTATTTCCCTTCTTTCATTCATAAACATATCATTTTCATGGTCTAGCAAATATTGTTCTAAAGGATCATTAGGAGGCACAACAATAGAAGCAAGACCAATAATTTCATCTTTACTAGGCAATTCTTTATCATGGGGTTGTCTATGAAATTTAGCAAAATTAAAATCATGAGACATATCCCCTAAACCAACAGAAACAATATCCTTTGCAGTCTATCTTAGCATTAACAGTATTCAAGAAGGGTCTACCAAATATAATGGGACAAAAGTCATCTTGTGGGGAACCAAGAACAAGAAAATCAGCAGGATATTTAACTTTCCCACACAAGACTTCAACATCTCTAACAATCCCAATTGGTGAAATAGTATCTCTATTGGCAAGCTTAATTGTAACATCAATACCTTCTATCTCAGCAGGTGCAATATCATGCATAATTTCTTCATATAAAGAATGGTATTGCACTCGCACTAGCACCCATATCACATAAGCCATGATAGCAATGATCTCCTATTTTAACAAAAATAACAGGCATGCCTACAACAGGTCTATGTTTATTTTTATTATCGGGTCTAGCAATTCTAGCAGCTTCATCACCAAAGTAAATAACATGCCCATCAATATTATTGGACAAGAGATCTTTAACCATAGCGATACTAGGTTCAACTTTAATTTGCTCAGAGGGCGTTGGTGTTCTAGTATTACTCTTACGAACCACAGTTGAAGCTTTATCATGATCCTTTATTCTAGCATGGAAAGGTGGTTTCTCAATATAAGCGGTAGGAACCTACAAAGCACCGATACGTGGAAAAGCCATGTATCGCCGTCCTATACATCACCAATACGGCGATACGCATGATACGGCAGTGATATGGGTATCCCTGGGTGCCGGTGTCAAAACCGGCGGATCTCGGGTAGGGTCCCGAACTGTGCATCTAGGCCGGATGGTAAACAGGAGACAGGGGGACACTTGTTACCCAGTTCGGGCCCTCTCGATGAGGTAATTACCCTACTCCTTCCTTGATTAATATGATGATATGGGTAGTACAAGAGTAGATCTACCACAAGAATCAAGGAGGCTAAACCCCTAGAAGCTAGCTATGGTATGATTGTTGAATGGGTTGATTCTGTACGGACTACAACCCTCCGGTTTATATAGACACCGGATAGGGTTAGGGTTACACAGAGTCGGTTACAATGGTAGGAGATCTTGAATAGCGCATCGCCAAGCTTGCCTCCCACGCCAAGGAAAGTCCCATCCGGACACGGGACGAAGTCTTCAATCTTGTATCTTCATAGTCCAGGAGTCCGGCCGAAGGTATAGTCCAGCTACCCGAACACCCCCTAATCCAGGACTCCCTCAGTAGCCCCTGAACCAGGCTTCAATGACAACGAGTCCGGCGCGCAAATTGTCTTCGGCATTGCAAGGCGGGTTCCTCCTCCAAATCCTTCATAGAAGATTGTAAACACCAAGAGTAGTGTCCGGCTCTGCAAAATAAGTTTCTACATATTGCCATAGAGAGAATAATATTAACACAAATCAAATCTGCTGACGTATTCCACAGTGTGCCATCGCACTACGGCCAAGTCCTTTACTCGAATCGTTTTTACTTTTCCACCTCAGCATGTTTTGCGAGGCGGTTTCCTTGGCACGTCTTGTCGAAGCAGAGATCGTGTGCCCCCCTTCACGGGATTCTCATCAATATGGACGTGGGTAACCCAATCGTGTCTGTTAGCATGTTTTCTCGATTAAAGGAGTCCCAAACGGTTACGGGGAGGGCTCCTGGTATTCAACCTCTTATAAAGAGACCAAGGCCTTACTCCTTTTTCCAATCTCAAACGAGTTCGCCCGTCGCCTCGAGTTCCAACACCCTAGGCTTCAGATTCCAGGCGCTTCGGACCTTCGACAATGTCCGGTTCCGACCTTCAAGGCCGATGGATGCCCTCCTCCATCACGGAGGAGGATGTGCTAAAGTTGAGAGAGGCTAAGTTCTTGACCGCCGAAATTCCGCATAGGTTGCCTGCTCAAGGGCAGGCTATTCCCAATCCCCAGCCCGGTGAGAGCGTAGTGTTCATGTCTCACTTCCTTCGGGGGTTAGGCTTCCCGATGGATCCCTTCGTGAGGGGGCTGCTGTTTATTACGGGCTGGAATTTCATGACTTAGCTCCTGGAGTCCATCCTCCACATTTCCTCATTCATCGTTGTGTGCGAAGCGTTCCTCGCGTGTTACTCCTCACTTCGGATTATGGCTCAAGACTTTTGGAGTGGAGCCGAAGATGATCGAGGGACGGCACGCAGAGTGCGGAGGTGCTGTCATAAGTAAGAATGCCGATGCTCCATGGCCCGAGGGCTCCTTTCAAGAGGAGCTCGGCTTGTGGCAACAAGAGTGGTTCTATATCACCGCTCCCAGGAGTGCCAAGTGGGTGGCACCTCCTGGCTTTCGCTCGGGTCCCCCATCACGGCTAGCGTCATGGGTCAACAAAGGATTAGATTGGGGTTTGCCCAAAGACGTGCCCCTGTTGCAGGGCCGCATTAGGGATCTCTTAAAAGGAGACCTCAACCTGGTCAAGGTGACGCAGGTCATGCTGATTCGCCGAACATTGCCCGGCAAACGTCGCTCCCTTCGTCTATGGGAGTTTAATCCGGAGGGACCATGAGTTCTCCAGCATTTTATGGGCGCAACGCCTGTGGAGATGTACAGACTGTTCTTCGGATCACAAGAGATGTGTCTGGATTTAATCGAGGATGCAGGCCTAAGCTGCAATCGCCCGGATACTCAAGTAAGCAACCTTGTGCCCGGACCTTCTATCCGTATAATTGTCATAAACTTGCCCCTAAAAGAGCCGTCCTTTTAAACAGGAGTGGATAGCGATGGCAAAGCTGATCAGGTGTCCGGCTCCCCTTCCTGAAACCAGGCCGGATCCCGTGCTGGTCAGGATGCTGGAGATAATGCCTTTGGAGGGGGAGGACAAGGAAGCTATGGCCTCCTCGAAGGAGGCTCTCCGGGGAGGAACCGACAATTCCTCTCCTAAGGGGAAGAAGAGAGCCGCCTCTGACGACCCGGAAACCTATGGTCTCGAAAGTGGGGGAGAAAATCCTCGTCAGAGGGTCCGACGCCGGGGAGTTCCTCGGCCGGACTACGCCCTCAAGGGGATCAGCCCTCCAGCGAGCCGTAAGTGGAGAAAAGATTTTCCTTTGAGGGATGAGGGAAATCCTTGATTTATATCTGAGAAGATTAACCAAACATTTACCTTGTAGCTCTGACCTCAGCCCTTCTTAGCAGAGCTCGTCTTCAGGGGATCTCCTTCCGGAGATGATGGAGAGCGGGACGCCTCCCCCTGCCGTGCCGCCTAGCGAGGCGGGCGACCCTGAGGTGTCGTCGCGGAGGGTTTCTCCGAATCCGGCAGGGGCGGAAGATAGCTATGTGGCCCCCAAAGGCTCTCCGCGTCCGGCCTTCGAAAGAGGCCATAGGACAAGTCCGGCACCGTCTGGTGCTCGGCCGGAGGAGCTAAAGATTCTGCTGGGGCGAGCTTCTATCTCAGAGAGCACCGTGCATTGATGGGCACGGTGATTGAAAGGATTTCATCCGCAGAAAGCGGATTGCATGAGGCCGTCAAAAGTTTACTGACGGGTTTGAGTACGTTAGATAATGTACACTTTTTGTCAGTTCGGCATAAGTAAGATGCGCCCATGTGTAGATAGTAGCCCCTGAGACTGTGTGCGTTGTCAAGAAATGACGGCCCGCAGAGGATCATAATCCCAGGTCTAAGATGTCGCCTTTGAATGTAGGTGGCGAGGTGTCCGGAATCAAGCTGAACTTATGATGTGGCCGAACTAAAGCGGCAACTGGACGTGGCAGATGCCGACATCGCGCTTGTCAACAAGCGGCTTGATGAGGCTCAAGGTATGTAATTCTTCGGGCGGCATCAAGTAAGAGGAGCTTTATGCCAGTGTCTTACAATATGTGTGCTTGACGCAGACGGTACGGCCGATGTGGAGAATCTTAGGGCAGAACTTGCTCGAGCTAAGGAGCAAGCCATAAAAAGCGATGCGGCTGCCGAGAAGGCCCTTGAAGAGCTGAGAGCCGAACAGGCTGCTCACTGCCGAAGCAAAGAAGAGATGGCCAAGATGGCCGAGAAGTTAAAGAGCGCTGCAGACCATTGCAAACTTCTTGAGAAAGAAGACCGGGCGAGACAGGCGGACTTAGAGAAGGCCGTTGCCGATGCCAAGGACGCTCGCTCTGCAATGAGAGCTGCGAAAGAGGAGCTGCGTCAGGCCGAACAGATTGTGGCTGGAAAGCCCTTTATGCTGCGGAGGAAGGTTTGTGATCCGAAGTTTGCTCTGTTGGACCGGATGTGGAGTGTGGAGGACACGTATCTGGATTTGGCAGCGAGTGCTGCTGATGCGACCGAACACTTTCTGAGATCTGGAAGATCGCGAGTGGAAAAGCTTTTCTGGTCACAGTTTCATAATCCAGAGCGTCCACTGGCAGTGCGACGATCGCCTGGCTCAATGGGCCGAGCTGAATAGATTTCCGGACTCGCCCATGAAGTACGTCATGGGTCATCTGTGGCCTGGGAGACCGGGGAGCCGAAGAGTTATTTCAGCTTGGTGCAGCAATTCCTTGACGCGGTGCCGCGTTAAAATGCAATGAAGAGGTCAGCATGCATAGAGGGCGCACGGATGGCTCTTGCCCGTGTTAAGACATACTGGGCAGAGATGGAGACCACCGTTGTTGCGTCCCGAGATTCGGACAAAAGCCGAGTACCTTCCGAGCACTATTTTCAGGAAGTTCTTGAAGGCGCTCGTGTAATAGAGACGCAGTGCCCGAAAGATGCTATGTTATGATAGCATATGTAATTATAAAGTAATATTTTGATAAATTGTAGTGGCCTTTTTTATACTTGTGCCTCCAAAGTATTGTTAACACCTTCTATGCGGCTGTTTTAAGATATATATATATATGTATAATATATAGAATCTGAAAGATGGCAGTCGTTGGCCTCTAGCCCCCACGCACATAGTGCGGGGGTGCTCGCAGAAGACGCATTTTCACACTTAACCCAACGTCTTGGTCCTACAAAGGAGGTGATAGCGCAGCGGGCCAGGCAACCGGACTATAATGCTTTAACACTTTCACTTAGCCATAGGAGTTTGAAAATGAGACTCTTTAGGTAGCTCCTTGGTGGCAACTGCGCTGTCCGAATTCGGGGCGCGTATGTGCCTGACCGGGAAGCGGCCCTTCGTTAAAGCGGAGGAATCCGATAGATTCCGATCATCGAGTGGCTGACCAGTCTCACGCTACATCATGACAGTCAGTTTTCGGCTTTCTCTACTGAGGTGCTCGCCCTGGCCGAACCGGGGGCACAATCGCAGTAGTTCTCCTGGTGCTACCTTAGCCGATAGAGCGGAACGTAAGGTAGCCGAACTCAGGAGCCGGGCAACCCAACATTTGACCAAAGACATGATTCGGAGCTGATGCATATAATGCCAAAACTCGCGACGCCGAACACTCCCTAAGGTGTTCGGTCTTTATGAGTGCGGGCAAACAACACTCTTTATTAAAAAAGCCCCTAGTGTCCAGGTACGTGCAAAAATTCTGACGTGGCCACATATGCCAAGACGCCAGCCTCCTCCTTGGTTATATTAGAAAGAAAAAACCAGGGGATGTGTAGCAACAAGAGACAGTAAAAAAGGTTTACGCAGGGTCTTAATCTAAAAAGAATCCTTTAGGACGGGTCCCTACTGCACGTCTGCGCCTGTGTCTCCGTTGTGCCGTATCCTGGACGGGCGCCGCACGACGTTCATCTGTAAAAGAGAGGAACTGAGTTGAAAACGGGTCGTGCCGAAAAAGTTTAAAATAAGCAAAGTATAAAGTAAGATATATAAGTTTGAGCTTTATTGTCTCTTATTGTATATGCGTGGAGCCCCTAGTGCGGGGGTATATGGCTTCTAGGCCTGCATCAATGATGATTTTGCACCGAACTCGTCTATCCGCGTTCGTGGTCTTGAATGACCTATTTTGAAGTTTTTTGGCCGGTGAGGCCATTTTGCTGTGGGGCTGTCAAAGCGGCCGCACAGTCCTCCGCTTGGGGAGGCGCACTTTAGTGCTTCCCCTTCAAAGAGATGATGCCTCGTGGACCGGGCATCTTAAGCGTAAGAGATGCATAATGCGGTATTGCGTTAAAGCGAGCGAAAGCTTCGCGTCCCAGTAGTGCTTGATAGCGACTTGAGAACGGGACGATGGAAGGTCAGCTTTTCGCGGGAGGTTATCGGCAGAGCCGAATGTGACTGTGAGCCGGAGAAAACCCGTACAATGGGTGTCCGGACCAGGTATTACCCCTTGAAAGGAGGTTTTGCTGCGGCGGATTCTTGCTGGGTTTATCCCCATGTGCTGGATTGTATCCTGATATATCAGGTTTAGTCCACTGCCGCCGTCCATAAGGACATTTGAAAACTTGAGTCCGCCAATTATTGGATCGAGTATCAAGGCAGTCCAGCCTACATTCTTGATATTCCTAGAATAATCTAGCTGATCGAAGATGATCGGTTTTGACAACCAGTGGCAGGACCCTTTGGGCCGTGTGGTGCGTACCTTTACGGGCGCCGCACGTTTTGTTATGTGAAGTGAGTTCACTGTTTTTACTTCTTGTGGGAAGTTCTTTTGTTTCCTGGTGCTCTGCTTTTGGGGTTCGTCCTCGTCTTCGCTTGGTGTGTCGAGCCCCTTGTGTTCGGCATTGAGTCTGCCGGATTGTTTGAAAACCCAACAGTCTCTGTGGGTATGGTTAGCAGGCTTCCCGGGAGTACTGTGTATCTGACATATCCTGTCCAGGATTTTATTTAGGTTGGATGGATCGTCCCTGTTATCCTGGGGGGCGATTTTTTTTGATTTTGTCGTGAGCCTTTGAATCCGGCATTGACTGACGTGCTCTTCGACTTTTGTCCTTAGTCCAGCGACGGTCCTTGTTGCGCCGCGGTTTTCCGTTTCCATCCCTGGTTTCGGATGTATTTGGGTTCGCTGGGCTGCACCTTGCCAACCAGCTGTCCTCCCCTGCACAAAAGCGGGTCATGAGGCTTGTTAGTGCGGCCATTGTTCTTGGCTTTTCTTGGCCGAGGTGTCTGGCGAGCCATTCGTCTCGGACATTATGCCTGAAAGCTGCTAAGGCTTCGGCGTCCGGACAGTCGACTATCTGATTCTTTTTAGTGAGGAATCTATTCCAGAACTGCCGAGCTGATTCTCTGGGTTGTTGAGTTATGTGACTAAGATCATCTGCATCCGGAGGACGGACATAGGTCCCTTGAAAGTTTGCTCGGAAAGTATCCTCGAGCTCCTCCCAGCTTCCAATTGTGTTTTCGGGAAGGCTTTTAAGCCAATGCCGGGTTGGCCCTTTAAGATTAAGGGGTAGATATTTTATGGCATGGAGATCATATCCTCTAGCCATGTGTATGTGGAGGATATAATCCTCGATCCAGACTCCAGGATCTGTTGTTCCATCATATGCCTCTATGTTTACGGGTTTGAATCCCTCTGGGAATTCATAGTCCAGGACCTCATCGGTGAAACATAGAGGGTGTGCGGCGCCCCTGTATTTGGGTGTGCCGGATTCTGATGATGCGTTCATAGCGTTGCTTACGAGATCTTGCTTTCTTGGCCCGTAAATGGACCTGACTGGGCCATGATGCGAATCCTTAAGTGGGTCGCATGCTGATTTATGTGCGGCGCCGCTTGCCGCTTTATGGGGTCGTCTATCCGACCGTATGGCTTTTTTATTTTTTGAATGCGAGGGCTCTAGGGCCTCTTCGTCGAATTCAGGCAGTAGCTTTCTTTTCGGATAGCTTTTAGTGCGGCGACTGTCGCCGTACTTATCTGTTGTATTGGTTACTTTGCTCCATCTAATCCGGAGTGCATCTTCCGCTGTTTTTAGCTTCCGCTTCTGCTTTTTTAGGCTGCGTGCAGTTGCAACGAGCCTCTCGTGGAGATTCTTCTACTCCATAGGTTTATTTGGCGTGAGGTTGTCTGAATGCCGTTTTCGCCGGAGGAGGGATGTTCGGTTTCTCTATCCGTGTTTCGCCTGTTCAACGGTTTCTCTAAGGCCCGCTCGTCGTCTACCGGCTCGCCCTGCTCTATGGCTGGCTTTTTGTCGAGGCGGGGTTTGGGTCGGCGTTTACGCCGACGCTTTGATTGCTTTTCGGGGGGTCGAACTCCCGTCCCATCCCCTTTTTCCTCGTTGTCGTTTCCTTTAGGGGTGTCCACCATGTACACATCATGGGATGAGGTGGTTGTCCAATGCCCTATGGGCGTTGGTTCGTTGGTATCTCCTGCATCGTCATCCATGCTGTCGATGTCTCCGGAGTCGCAGTTGAGCACGTCGTTTAAATTGTCGACAGTGGCTACCAAGTGGGTGGTGGGTGGGCTTTGAATTTCTTCATCGTCCGTATCCCATCCTCGCTGACCGTAATCCGGCCAGGGTTCTCCTGATAAAGAGAGAGACTTTAGAGAATTCAAGATGTCGCTGAAGGGCAAGTGCTGAAAGATGTCCGTGGTGGTGAACTCCATTATTGGCGCCCAATCGAGTTCGATCAGCAGGGACGCGAGGGGTTCGGAGTTTGGAGAGGAATCTGGCTCCTTGGAGTCACGGGCCGTGCAGAGTGTGGGGTTGGCGTTTGGCTCGAACGCTTTTGAGATTACAGCCCCCGAGGTGACGTCCAACCGCTCACCCTCGATTGGCGCAGCTGGCTCCGAATTAGGGGTCAGAGCCAGTGCGTTTGCGGCCTCCAGGGTACTGTTCGGCGGCAGAGCTAGATCATGCCCCACGAGACAGTGCGGCACGCTTGGCTGTGGCTCGAATCCGTCGAAGATCAAATCTCCGCGGATGTCTGCTGTGTAGTTTAGGCTTCCAAACCTGACTTGATGGCCAGGGGCGTAGCTTTCGATCTGCTCCAGGTGGCCAAGCGAATTGGCCCGCAGTGCGAAGCCGCCGAAGACGAAGATCTGTCCGGGGAGAAAAGTCTCACCCTGGACCGCATCGTTGTTGATGATCGAAGGAGCCATCGGGCCTAAAGGCGACGACACAGAGGAACTCTCAATGAAAGCACCAATGTCGGTGTCAAAACCGGCGGATCTCGGGTAGGGGGTCCCGAACTGTGCGTCTAGGCCGGATGGTAACAGGAGACAAGGGACAATGTTTTACCCAGGTTCGGGCCCTCTTGATGGAGGTAAACCCTACTCCTGCTTGATTAATATTGATGATATGGGTAGTACAAGAGTAGATCTACGAGATCAAGGAGGCTAAACCCTAGAAGCTAGCCTATGGTATGATTGTGTGTATGTTATGGACTAAAACCCTCCGGTTTATATAGACGAGAGGGTTAGGGTTACAAAAGTCGGTTACAATGGTAGGAGATCTTGAATATCATCGTCCAAGCTTGCCTTCCACGCCAAGGAAAGTCCCATCCGGACACGGGACGAAGTCTTCAATCTTGTATCTTCATAGTCCAGGAGTCGGCGAAGGTATAGTCCGGCTACCTGAACACCCCCTAATCCAGGACTCCCTCACTGGGGTATCGTGATTTTCGATTTAAAACAAAAGAAAAAAATGCGGATACGCCGCCAGGACGGCGCCGACACGCCGGCGACACGGGAAGCCCAGTAGAAGCCCACTCCACCATTCGCAAAGTCATAACCCTAAACAGCCTCGCAGTTGCTATGCAGCAGATTGGATCCAGGATTTAGGTGCGACCGCATGAGTGTGCCGCCGCGTTGCTACCACCGCCGCCACTGCCTGGATTCCGTTGCGGCATCTGGACTCGCCTCGCCGCTCCATGGACTCGTCTCGCCACCGCCGCTTGGAGTGTCCGCCGCCGCCACCTGTTGGCCGTCACCAGCAAGGTATCCCCCCGGCCCCTTCCCAATCTCTGCTCTCTCGATGGTGTCTGGTCCTCCCGCTCTTGCTGGCTTGCTGTGTGCTAATTCGGTGTGTGCTTGCTACTGAGTGCGTGCGTGGTGTGTGCTTGCTGTGGTGTGCGTGCGTTCATGCTCGGTGTGTCCGTCTGCATATTTGTTCTATACTTGCGTGCTTGCTAGGTACTGCTGGGCACTGGGTTTTGTCCTCTGTTGTATCAACTATGATTTGCTGCTGACCTGCTGAGGTTGCGCCTAGTGCTAGGGAGTGAAATACTGACAATGACACTTGTAGGCCAATATTCAGTTGAGAGGCTGGGAAGCATCAAGCAAGTATCATTGGGTAAGCAAGCTACAAGCCAATGTCTTTAGTGTTCTCAGCTTTTCATGCACAAGTGTTATGTTTAGTTCAAGTTCTAATACTAGCATATGCTGTATTTTCCAGGTAGCATGAGGATTCAGTAAATTGATGATCATTCGGTCATCGAGACGACTTGATGAAAAGAGGCATGGATGCAACTTATGGGGCAGTATTTTGATCTCATCTCATGCATTTCATTATTCTTTATAACATGCAATTTTATAAATATTTATCTATACTTGCCGTATCACCGTATTGACGTTTCTAGAAATTGCCGTATCCCGTATCCCCGTACCCGTATCGCCGTATCCGTGTATCGGTGCTACGTAGGTAGGAACAATAGGATCAACATTATAAGTGATAGTCTTTTCTTCAACTTTAATAGGTCCAACTACTTTTACTTTAATGGGAGGACGATATTTAAGCCACTTCTCCATAGGGAGATCAACATGAGTAGCAAAGGATTCACAAAAAGAAGCTACTATGTCAGAGTCAAGTCCATATTTAGTGCTAAATTCACGAAAAGCATTGGTATCCATAAAAGATTTAACACAATCAAACTTAGGTGTTATACCTCCTTACCTTTTCGAGTTCCCAATCTTCAGAGTTGTGTTTAATTCTTTCCAATAAATCCCATCTTGAATTCAATAGTCTTCATCATAAAAACCAGTACAAGAAGTATCGAGCATGGAGCGATTATTGAGAGAAAGCCGAGCATAAAATTTTGAATAATAATTTCTCTTGAGAGCTCATGATTGGGGCATGAATATAACATTGACTTAAGCCTCCCCCAAGCTTGAGTGATGCTTTCTCCTTCACGGGGCCAAAAATTATATATATAATTACGATCACGATGAACCAGATGCATAGGATAATTCTGATGAAATTCCAATTTCAATCGGTTGTAGTTCCATGATCCAATATCATCACATAGCCTAAACCATGTCAATGCCTTTCCCTTCAAAGATAAAGGGAAGACCTTCTTCTTGATAACATCCTCGGGCATACCTGCAAGCTTAAATAATCCACAAACTTCATCCACATAGATTAGGTGCATATCGGGATGTAATGTTCCATCTCCTGTAAAAGGATTAGCTAGCAGTTTCTCTATCATACCCGAAGGAATTTCAAAGTAAACATTTTCAGTAGGTTCAGTAGGTTGAGGAGCAACTCTTTGCTCTACTGGTCGGGGTGAAGATACCCCGAACAAGCCCCTCAAAGGATTACTTTCCATAGTAACAAGTGACAGTAAATTTCGCACACTATATAAATTTTTCCTTACCAAATTCCACCTACCAAAGGCGCTTCACTCCCCGGCAACGGAGCCAGAAAAGAGTCTTGATGACCCACAAGTATAGGGGATCTATCGTAGTCCTTTCGATAAGTAAGAGTGTCGAACCCAACGAGGAGCAGAAGGAAATGATAAGCAATTTTCAGTAAGGTATTCTCTGCAAGCACTGAAATTATCGGTAACAGATAGTTTTGTGATAAGGTAATTTGTAACGGGTAACAAGTAATAAAAGTAAATAAGGTGCAGATGGCCCAATCCTTTTTTAGCAAAGGACAAGCCTGGACAAACTCTTATATAAAGGAAAGCGTCCGAGGACACATGGGAATTATCGTCAAGCTAGTTTTCATCACTCATATGATTCGTTTGGTACTTTGATAATTTGATATGTGGGTGGACCGGTGCTTGGGTGTGTCCTTACTTGGACAAGCATCCCACTTATGATTAACCCCTATTGCAAGCATCAACTACAATAGAAGTATTAAGGTAAACCTAACCATAGCATGAAACATATGGATCCAAATCAGCCCCTTACGAAGCAACGCATAAACTAGGGTTTAAGCTTCTGTCACTCTAGCAACCCATCATCTACTTATTACTTCCCAATGCCTTCCCTAGGCCCAAATAATGGTGAAGTTGTCATGTAGTCGACGTTCACATGACACCACTAGAGGAGAGACAACATACATCTCATCAAAATATCGAACGAATACCAAATTCACATGACTACTTATAGCAAGACTTCTCCCATGTCCTCAGGAACAATAACTACTCACAAATCATATTCATGTTCATAATCAGAGGGGTATTAATATGCATAAGGATCTGAACATATGATCTTCACCAAATAAACCAACTAGCATCAACTACAAGGAGTAATCAACACTACTAGCAACCCACAGGTACCAATCTGAGGTTTGACAAAGATTGGATACAAGATGAACTAGGGTTTGATGAGATGGTGCTGGTGAAGATGTTGATGGAGATTGACCCCCTCCCGATGAGAGGATCATGGTGATGAGATGGTGATGATTTCCCCCTCCCGGAGGGATGTTTCCCCGGCAGAACAGCTCCGCCGGAGCCCTAGATTGGTTCCGCCAAGGTTCCGCCTCGTGGCGGCGGTTTTTCCGAAGCTTGCTTATGATTTTTCCAGGGCAAAAGACTTCATATAGCCAAAGATGGGCACCGGAGGCCTGCCAGGGGGCCCACGAGACAGGGGGCACGCCTAGGGGTAGGGCACGCCCCCCACCCTCGTGGATGGTGGGTGGCCCCGCTCTGGTGCTTTATTTGCCCAATATTTTTTATATAATCCAAAATTGACTTCTGTGGAGTTTTAGGACTTTTGGAGTTGTGTAGAATAGGTCTCTATTATTTGCTCCTTTTCCAGCCCAGAACTCTAGCTGCCGGCATTCTCCCTCTTCATGCAAACCTTGTAAAATAAGAGAGAATAAGCATAAGTATTGTGAGATAATGTGTAATAGCAGCCCATAATGCAATGCATATCGATATAGAAGCATGATGCAAAATGGACGTATCAGACGACTACATCAACACCGTTGAGCAGTTGCTTGCTGGAGACAAGTACAAGGTGGTCGACATTGACCTCCAGTACACCGCCGGTCTTCCCAGCACAGATCAGAAGGTTGTCGTCCCAGTTGTGCGTGCCATCATGTCCTCATCTACCACTACTGCATGGCCACAGAGCCTTGCATCTGTTTCGCCAGGTTTGTCAACAACCGACTACAAGTTTGCTACGGTGGAAACCACTGACGATGTAAAAGCGCTCAGGGTTACGGGCTTGGCCTGCAAGAACCTTGTCGAAATCTGTGAGCACTACAGGGTCTGGGGCAGCACGAAGGACTCCCTGGTTGAACTCGCCTCGGCCATCATCGACCCCTACTACGAAAATGAAGCAGGATGCCCAGAGAACAAGTCCCGTATCCTGGCACAGGGCCTGGATGCGGCAACTGGATGAACCTCACCTCAGGTTCGCGTCCAAGAGCGTGTACACATGCTACGAGATGCACAGGCGGATCGTTGACATGAGGAAGTGCCTCGTTACCCAAATCGATGAGTCTTAATCGAGCCATAAGCAGAGCAAGCGTCACAATAGTAGATGATGATCAGATGATCGTTTATGCTAGTTAATCATGCATGTAATATATAGTTTACTTTATTGGTGTGTGAAATGTCATGTGTGTAGTAGCCACCTATGTAATTATGCATGTAATAGTTTACTTTGGTGTGTGCAAATGCCATGGTTGTAGTAGCCACCTATGTAAGTGGATGTTTAATTTGGTTATGCAACCATGTCCTTATAAGTATATATATATATGGTGGGTCTATTATGATAACACCCTTAATAGTCTTATTCTGCATGCACTTTCGCTTATTCTGCTAACACCAACCAGCCCCCGAGTCAACTCCACTGAACTGCAAACGAAAAATCCACCCCAGCCCCACCCCACCTAACCCACTTTCTTCCTCTCGTCAAACCCACCCACCTTCTCTGTCGCTTTGCCCACGCAGCGCGCCCCGCCACGGAGGCCCGCGCCGCTGGCTAGCCAACGCCGCGGCGCCTCCTCTCATCCCAGACCACCTCCCACTCACGGCGGCGCCCACACCCCCGGCCACCTCCCACCCCGCGGCAGCGCCCCCACCCCCGACCACCCCCATCGCGGCTCACCTCGACCACCCCCACCCCGCAGCGGCGCCCGACCACCTCCCACCCCTCCGCAGTGCCACCACCCCACGCCGCCACACCCATCCTACGGTGGCCTCCCCTCTACTACTTTTTTCCTCGCCGAATCGGCCCACCTCGACTCCCTCACCACCAGATCGAACGTGTGCGAGGAGAAACCACCTGATCCTCTGCTCGCGAGCCAGGTGAACCACATCTCCTACAACTTCTCCTACCTCGACAAGAAGGCCGACGGTGCCGTGCCGACCGCCCCCGACGCCTTCCCCCACCAACCACCAGACCCCGGCCAACGGACAGAGCGCCCACAACCGCACCCCGTCACGCCGTCGTGCGCATCTAGCCCGTGCAGTTCGGATGGGGGTGATCACCCCGTCGCCGGATCCACGATGCCTCCTCACCTCCGAGCGGCCTCATCAAGCGACATCTTGCCCCATCCCCCCCCACATCGTCCAGCCACCGGATCCGCCTCGCCGCCCTCCACCGACCACCATCCACCGAATCCTGCATGCTAGGGGAGGTTACCGGCTTCTCTTGCCTCCCCGTTCCTCCACCACCCGATTCGGTGCTGCGCCTTGGTCCCGATGTAGCTACCTCCTCTTATCTTGCGTGGATCCACTGGAAACATGCCCAATCCGAGATCAACCATCTCTTCCTTCACTGCCGATATCTTGTAGTTCGCTAATCTGATGCCTGGCGTTTGATATTTTTTTCCAGGCTTGTAGTTCACAAGTTTCCGCTAGGAGGACCTCGAGTCCACGGCGACTCTTGATGCAGTCCTCAACCCTCTGGTGGTCGCCGCCGCACGGGAACCCACGCCACCACTCAGCACGACTTTCTTTGCTGCTGTCCGTATGAATTATAGTGCAGTTTGGAGCATGTGAACATGTAGTGCAAAATGGTGGATTTTTTGTTTGAGAAGTTTATGTATAAAAATTACAGGGGCTAATTTGAGTGCAGTTCGTGGGGAGACGTGTTCAGAAAATGCAGTTTGGAGTATCTGCACATGCAGTGCAGACGCCGCTTTTGTGTTTGTGGATTTTTTTGTATAAAGATTACATGGACTTCATTTGATTGCAGCACAACATGGTGATGTTCAGACATGGGCATGCAGTTTGGACCATGTGGACATGCGGTGCAAAAATGGTGTTTTCCGTGTTTGGTGATTATATGTATAAAAGTTATATGGACTCGTTTGAAAATTGTTTACCAAAGAAGTTCATTTTCGAATTGTGTTGCGGCTCATTTCCCTCGACCATGCGGTTCGCTTCTTCGACGTGTACAGCTCGCCAATGTGGAAACCCAAAACTCCAAACAGAAAAAGAAAGAAGGAAATGAAGTGCAAAGATGTGTTAAATGAAAAATGATAGAGAAACGACAAAAAAGTAATGCCGTTCACTTGACCATTTGATGCAGTGCAAAGATGTGTTAAATGAAAAATGAGAGAAAACAACAAAAAAGTAATGATGTTCTTTGACCATTTGATGCAGTCGCGTTTTCAACTAAAGCAGTGTGGTTTTCTAACTGAAGCAGTGTAGTCAGGTGTATGATGTTGTTCATCGTGTAAGTGACCATTTGATGCAGGGCGGTTTTCTAAACTGAAGCAGTCCAGTTGGGTGTTCGATGTTCTTCATCTTCTAAATGCAAAGAAAAATGTTACTGAAACGACAAATAAAGTAATGCGGTTTACTTCTCCATGCTTTTGGGTTCACTTATGCCCGATGTGAAGTCCCGTCCACTTCCTCGCATGAGAAAAATTACGTGTAAATAAAAGAAATCAAGCAGTCCGCTTGCCTATGTGATGGGATGCGGCTTCCAGTCTGAAGCAGTGCGTTCTTGTGTCTAATGCAGTACACAAGTCGATTTGGGTGTCGCAAAAAACAGAGTTTCCGCATTTTGGTAAAATTGAAACTGCTCTTAAATTGTAAGAAATTAGATAGTGTGTTCTACATGAAAAAGTTGCCAGCGGTTTGTAAAAATTTCGCGAAAAACGACCGTTGCCACTCATTGTCAGCCACACCATTTTCAAAATTAACTAAAAACTGTAAGCAATCTCAAAAACATTTCAACATATGAAAGTTGCGCCTCATCCGTACCTTTCCAACGGCGTATCACATGCCTCTTTTTGACAAACGGTTCAAAAATTGGAGCGAACACAGTATGGAAAATTGCAAAAAAAATCGAAAAACACATTTCCGCGATTTACTAAATTTAAAACTACTCTTAAACCCTAATGAATTAGAGAAAATAATACATACGTAAAAGATGCGTCTCGATGATATCTTTCCAATGGCGTATCATTTGTTTCATTCCGGCGAGCAGTTTAGATAAAAACACGAAAAAACGCTCGCTGCCACTCATCATGCGCCGCACCGTTTTCAAAACTGCTCTTAAACCATGAGGAATCTCAAAAAATGTTCAACATGGCGAAGTTGCTAATCCATAGCTTCTCAACGGTATATTACACACGTCGTTCCGACAAATGGTTAAAAACTAGAGCGAAAAGAGTACCCAAAAACACAGCGTGCAGTTTTTTGCGACGGGAAGTTCACTCGCCTAAGTACTGCAGCACACTTGGCTCAAACAACGACGTGCACTTCCGTTGAGCGTGCAGTGCGAAAGTGTTATCAGAATAGTTATTCTGCTAATATTAGCAGTATATATATATATATATACTAAACTAAGTGTGAGTGTAGAATAGCTTATTCTACACCCGTAGTGAAGCTCTATACCAATTATAGTAACGTGGCATACAAAATATAGTAATTTTTTGACGATGTAGGAAATTAAAAACTGGGATAGTAGAAAAGTATTGGAGAATTACTACATTTTATACATTGTTTTACTAGATTTTGTACATAGCTTTACTGGGGGTGTAGAATAAGCTATTCCACACTCATGCTTAGAATCACGGGATCAGAATAATATTCTGATCACAACCTGAACTGCGTGAGTAACGCACCTGAAATTCCCTCTGTACGAACCCGACCTTCGGGCTATCTTCGCAACCGTGGCTTCCCCCACGAATTATTTTGGTTAGTCGTGTTCTATATGATGTTAGTGTAATCTAGAAATGTTTTTAGCAACTAAATACCGGTTTAAATAGGAATCTCGCTCATTGGCGGATTTTGCCCTCGGGTCGTAATGAAATTGCGTTTTTTGCAATTTTACTGCTTGAGTTGTTCGACCTGAACTTCTCCCAGTGCTAGGTTGAACTTCTGCCAACATTTCCCAAAAGGGGCTTGCGATATACCGTTGGAAAGCTATGGACACCAGTATCATGACCTAAGTTAATTTTTTTGGCAAAATGTAAGCGGTTTAAGAGCAGTTTTGAATATCGTTTTTTCTTCATACATAAAACGTGAATCATATTTTCAATCGCATTTTAAAACCGTTTATCGAAATGAGGCTAATAATATGGCATTGGAAATCTACTGCAAAACCGCTCCTTCCACATGTTGAAAGTTTTCTCTAATTCCCTACGGTTAAAGAGTAATTTGGAAAATCATAAAATTTTGCAAACTGGACAACCAAGTTCGTATTTTCAATGTAATTTCTAAATGGCTAATCCAATTGAGGCAAATGATATGGCGCTGGAAAGCTTATGAAAATGCACTACCTTTTCATGTAGAAAGTTTTTTCTAATATCAAACGGTTTAAGAGTAATTTGGAATACGGTACAAGTTCCACCGAGTTCGTATTTTCGATCTATTCTTTTAACCGTACGTCCGAATGCAACAAATGATATGGTGTTGGAAAGCTTGGGGAAATGCGAAACTTTTTGGTATATATTGTTTCTCCCAATTCCTTACTGTTTTAAGTCAATTTTGAAAATGGCTAAAACATATTTTCACCGTAATTTCTACAAACTTTATCGGAATGGGGAAAATAATATATCATTGAAAAGCTAAGGAAAATGTGAAACTTTTTGATGTTGATGGTTTTCTCTGATTCCTAGCTGTTTCCAGGTAATTTCGAAAATGCGAGATCATTCGTTCTGTCTTTATCGCGAAACAGATTCTTCGAAAATGCACCGCGTGAAGAACCTGAACTTCTCGGCATGTCTACTTGAACTTCACTCTGTTTTTCACGTGCATTTTTTGCCCGTAGCTCTCCATCCACTCACTGGAACACTCACCGGAATTGAGCAAGTAATATACCGGTGGTAAGCTGATGTAAACATGCAACTTTCCCGTGTTGATCGTTTTTTCATACTCGCGACGATTTTAAAAGTTTTTCATCTCAAATTCATTCACTATAGTAGTCGAACTTACTGCTGTTTTCACATTGAACTTCTGTGACGTATTTTCGTTTGTAATTTTATAGTTCATTCGTCAATGTTGCACAAATGATATTCCTTTTGTACAAACCTCTCTCACAATATATTTTTTAACTTTTCTCCGACCGAGGAATTGAACTTATAAAACTAAAAGTTTTAGTCCTTGCCTTTTTATTCTTTTTAATACAAAATGCACACCGTGTAGTATATGAACTTCTGACAGCTATCAATCTGAACTTCTCTTGGTTACGTGAAAATATCTGATTTTTTATGAATATTAATCTAAATTTCTTAATTCTTTTTTATGAATTCTGAAACACTCTATTTTTAAAAGTTGAACTTTTTTGTTATTTTATTTTTGAAATTCATGTTTCCATTTTTTAATAACAAGGGAAATTTGAGTTTTCTATAATCATTGAACTTCTTCATGTTTTTAATATGGACTTCATGATTTTTTTAATTTTTTATGAAATTTTGAAGCGCTCTATTTTTAAAAGTTGAACTTCTTGTTATTTAATATTTGAACTTCTTTTTTCTATTCTTTAATAATGAGGAAAATCTGAGTTTTCTATAATCATCGAACTTCTCCATCTTTTTAAATTGGACTTCCTAGTTTTATTTCTTTTAATAACAGAAAAAATCCTAATTTTCTATAGACATCGAGCCGCTGTGTTTTAAAATTTTAACTTCTAGGTTTATTTTAAGAGAGAAAATCTTTTTTATAAAATTGTTTGAGATGCTTTTTTTAATGACCTTCTTTGGGTTTGTAACAAGCATTGAACCAGTTGCGCCGCACCAATGACATGAAAACTCAGATTTTACTCACGATTTTAAAAGTTTTTCATCTAAAATTCATTCAATATAGTAGTTGAACTTCCTTCTTTTTTCACGTTGAACTTCTGTGACGTATTTTCGTTTGTAATTTTCTCATCCATTCATGAGTATTATACAAATGATAATCCTTTTGTACAAACCTCTCTCACAATATTTTTTTAACTTTCTCCGACTGAGGACTTGAACTTATAACAACAAAAAATTGACCTTAGCTTTTAATTCATTTTTCTCATATTAACACACACCATGTAGTACATGAACTTTTTCCGTTTTCTATAATTTGAATTTTTATTTTTCTTTTTGAAACAAACTTCTCCCAAATAATAACTGAACTTCTTTGTGGATTGAGAGAATTATTTTAAAACGCAAAAAACAATTTATTTTTTGTGTTTTCGAACATAGAAATACAAGGTGAACCTCTCTCGCAATAATTTTTGAATTTCCCCGGACAGAGCACTTGAACTTCTTTCAACAAACTTTTAAGCTTTTTTTTTTCTATACTTTTATTCTCACCTGAAATGCATTCCCTGTAGTACATGAACTTCTCGTTGTTTTCACTATGAACTTCTATCACATTTTTGTGTATATGTCGAATTAAACGCAATTGAAGATGGCACGCCCTTTTTTGCCATTTTAAAACATGTAATTGGAGGTCGGACGTCCCGCAATATAAATTATGAACCGTGCACGGAGGTGCACGTGAACTTCTTAAAGAAATCTGAGTTTTTATATACTTTGAACTTCTCTGTTATTTTAATTTCAACTTCTATTGTATTATCCTTAGAAAGGAAATATCTTTTTAAATAAGCATCAAACATTCTTTTTGGTAAATTGAACTTCATAGTTTTATTCTTTTTAGAAACGGTAATAATTTGAGTTTCCCGTATACATCGAATTACTCCTCTTTTTTAATTTGAACTTTGTCATTTTTATTCTTTAGTAATAAGGAAAATATGGGCTTTTCTTACAAAGACCGAACTTCTCTATTTTTTGTAATTTGGACATCTTGGTTTATTTCTTTTATTAACGAAAAAAATCCTAGTTTTTTTAATTAACATTGAACCGGTCCACTATTTATATTTGAACTTGTAGAGCTTTTATTTGGAAAATGGCAAAAATCGTTTTTTATGAATTTTAAAGTGCTATATTTTTTGTTTGAACTTTCACTTTTCATTACTTTTGTGATGCCCCCGATTCAATCGTACACTAATCATACACGCAAACGTGTACGATCATGATCAGGGACTCACGGGAAGATATCACAACACAACTCTACAAATAAAATAAGTCATACAAGCATCATATTACAAGCCAGGGGCCTCGAGGGCTCGAATACAAGAGCTCGATCATAGACGAGTCAGCGGAAGCAACAATATCTGAGTACAGACATAAGTTAAACAAGTTTGCCTTAAGAAGGCTAGCACAAACTGGGATACAGATCGAAAGAGGCGCAGGCCTCCTGCCTGGGATCCTCCTAAACTACTCCTGGTCGTCGTCAGCGGGCTGCACGTAGTAGTAGGCACCTCCCGAGTAGTAGTAGTCGTCATCGAAGTGGCGTCTGGCTCCTGGCTCCATCATCTGGTCGCAGCAATCGGGTATAGGAAAGGGGGAAAAGAGGGAGAAAAGCAACCGTGAGTACTCATCCATAGTACTCGCAAGCAAGGAGCTACACTACATATGTATGCATTGGTATCAAATGGATTAAGGGTATCATTTGTGGACTGAACTGCAGAATGTCGGAATAAGAGGGGGATAGCTAGTCCTTTCGAAGACTACGCTTCTGGTAACCTCCATCTTGCAGCAGGAGAAGGGAGTAGATGGTAAGTTCACCAAGTATCATCGCATAGCATAATCCTAACCGATGATCCTCCCCTCATCGCCCTGTGAGAGAGCGATCACCGGTTGTATCCGGCACTTGGAAGGGTGTGTTTTAATAAGTATCCAGTTCTAGTTGTCATAAGGTCAAGGTACAACTCCAAGTCGTCATGTTACCGAAGATCACGGCTATTCGAATAGATAAACTTCCCTACAGGGGTGCACCACATTTCCAACACGCTCGATCATGTTTGTCTGGACACACTTGCCGGGGTCATGCCAGACCTTGAAAGATCAACACGTCGCAGCCCTACCTAGGCACAACAGAGAGTTAGCACGCCGGTCTAAATCCTATGGCGCAGGGGTCTGGGCCCATCGCCCATTGCACACCTCATATTGCGAGGGCGGCGAAAGCAGACCTAGCCTAGCAGGCGTTCTCAGTCAATCGAGCGCACGCTGCTCAGGTCCGCTGACGTCACGAAGGCTTCGCTGATACCACGACGTCGAGTGCCCATAACTGTCCCGCCTAGATGGTTAGTGCGTATAGGCCAGTTGGCCAGACTCAGATCAAAATACCAAGATCTCGTTAAATGTGTTATTGAAATAACCCGCGAACGCCGACCAGGGCCAGGCCCACCTCTCTCCTAGGTGGTCTCAACCTCCCCTGTCGCTTCGCACAAAGATCCACATAGAGGGCTGTCAGAAAAGGTAGATGTCCTTCCAGCCCCCAATTCTGAATCAACCGCGGGTACTCCTCGAGCCAACCCGACTTTAGTCATCACATGTATCATGTATAAAGTATATAGTATATACCCGTGATCACCTCCCGAGTGATCACGGCCCGATAGAATAGCATGGACGGACAAGAATGCAGGGCCACTGATGATAAACTAGCATCCTATACTAAGCATTAGGATTGCAGGTAAAGGTAACAACAAGTAGCAAGGACAGGCTATGCATCAGGATAGGAATTAACGAAAACAGTAACATGCTACACTACTCTAATGCAAGCAGTATAGAGGAGAGTAGGCGATATCTGGTGATCAGGGGGGGCTTGCCTGGTTGCTCTGGCAAGAGAGAGTGGTCGTCAACACCGTAGTCGTACTGGGTAGCAGCGGCGTCGGTCTCGGTGTCTAGCGAGAGAAGAGGGGAAGAAACAATAAATATAATGCAAACAAATGCATGACGATGCATGACATGACAAAGCATGATGCTAGGTGTGCCCTAACGCGGTACGAGGTGGTATCAGTGAAGGGGGAAAACATCTAGGAAAGTATTCCCGGTGTTTCGCGTTTTCGGACAGATGAACCGGAGGGGGAAAGTTGTGTGTTCTCTATGCTAGGGATGCGTGGCGGACGAACGGGCTGCGTATCCGGTTCGTCTCGTCGTTCTGAGCAACTTTCATGTACAAAGTTTTCTCATCCGAGTTACGGATTATTTTATATTAATTTTTAAAGTTTTAATTCAATTTTAGAATTAACAAAATTTAATTAATTAGAAAAGGTAATTATTGGGTCAGCATGATGTCAGCAGGTCTATAGGTTGACTAGGTCAACCCTGGCACGTGGGGCACGTTCGTCATAGTCTCAGGTTAATTAAACATGGTTAAATAGTTAACTAATTGATTAGGTTAATCTAATACCAAATTAATTAAGTTAATTAATTCTTTTAATTAATTAATATTTTTACTTATTATCTTTTTTTAAACTCTTTTTTTACCGTTCCAGGGGTTGGCCCTAAGTGTTAGTGGCTCATCACGGGGGTTGGTAGCGCAATTAGCGCTAATGGCCTATTAGGCCGGCGATTAAACGCCGGTGGCTGAAAGCCACGGCGGAGGCATGCCGGATGGCTGCTATGGGCGGCGAGTCGAGTCGCGGTGGCCACTGGGGGCGAGCTCGCGCTCGCACGGTTCCAAAAGAAGCAGAGGAAGGCCGCGGGGTGAAGGGAGGAGGGCCATGGCGGAGCTGGGCGGCGCCGGCGCGGCGGATGCGTGTGGGGAGGCAGGGGAGGGCGCGGGCGAGCAGAGGCAAGGTGATCGGCCATGGCGAGCGCAACAGCAAGTGAGCGGCAGCGCGAGGGGGCACGCGACGTGCGAGGCAGGGCGCAGGAGGGCCGCACGCGTAGGGCGGCCGGGCGAAGGCGAGGCGGGGGAGGGGGTGCCGCGGTGAGGCAGAGCGGCGTGCGAGCGCGGAGAGGCAGCGGGAGTAACAGGACGGTCGCGTCGACGGGCGTGGGTGTCGCGCGAGGGAGAGGGGAGGTAGCGGGGCTCACTTCGGTTGTAGGGTCTGGGCCAGCAGGGCTCGGGGAGGAGGTCGGAGATGACTACGACACATGGGAGGAGGCGACAAGGTCCAGGTGGTGGTGGTGATCCGGCGACGGCAGGGTCCAGCGACGTCGAGTGGTGCGGTGGCTTCGAGGGAGAGGGGTCGGGGCCGCGAGGAGGACGTTGAAGATGCGGCGGCGAGGTCCAACGACTGGAAGGGCGGCGGCGGCCGGGGAGTGACGGCGTTGGGGGCGGCGGCGACCGGCGTTGGCCCGATCTCGATCCGTTCAGGATTGGGGAAAGGGGGATCGTGGGGTGGGGGGCGAGTGGTGGAGTAGTGGGCTAGGGTTACCGTGGTGGGGGGTATGGGGGGGGGTGGCCTGGGTCGGCCTGGTCAGTTGTGGCCAACTGGGCCACTTGGCCCAGGGGAGAGGGGGTCTTTTTTTCTATTTTATTTTAATAAAAATAAACACTAGCACCTAAATTTGTATTTATAAACATACTACTGCCACCTTAATTCTCAACCCAAAATAAAATAGTTTAATATTTTATAAAATTCAATAGGAATTTATTTAATTTTTTACCTACTGTTTTAATTATTTTAGGCCACTTAAATACTTTTCAAAAAGTTTGATTTCACCACTATAATGGCCTTTGGATTATTTAGCACCTTTTGAACATTTTAGTTTGACAATTGAAAACCTTTATAGTTTGACTTTATTTTAAAACTAAATTCGAACGAGTTTTGAATCATCGTGAGATTATCAACAATAATCGTGGTGACGTGGCAACATTAGTAGAGCGTTACTGTAGCTTAATTATCCGGGCGTCACAATTCTCCTCCACTACAAGAAATCTCGTCCCAAGATTTAAGAGGTGTCTAAGGGGGAAGATCTGGTTATGAAATTCTAACGAGTCTTCTCGGTCTTGGTTGCTCTTCTTGAAGAGGTCGATCCATTACGTAGATGTTTTCATTTCTCTGCTTCAGGTCATCATGATGAAGTCGGCATCCTTTCTTCAGGAACTCCATCGTACTTACGAAAGAATAAAGGGTGGGTATTCCATGAGAACGGACCTCTGCAAGGTTGACTATCTGGTCGATAACATCGAGGAGGGTGGCAGAAAGTAACTCTCGAATTGAAACTTAAGAAAATATCGAGAGCAAGGTAAGGAGGTACCATGGGATGTTTCGAGCAGGTAGGCAATCGCTCGATGCCTGAAACAGGGCGTGAAAGGGGTTCAAAGCAATGGGGATAAGTATTGTGTTTGATACCAGAATTGATGATCCCTCAGAAGGTGGCTCATGAATTACGTATGAGGCCACACGCGAGGAACAACCTTGGGAATAGGGGGTGTACAGGAGAGTCAGGTTTCGATCATGTGGAACTGTGGGTTATGGGCCCACCATGTGGGTTAAAAGTAGGAAGGGCGGAGACGCCTTGCGTGATCATGTTAGCAAGGCATGTCAGAGGGTAGTCTATCGGTTATGTCGGCAACAATATCGGCACCAAGGGCGAGGGACGAAGAGAACCATTTTCCTGCTCGTTGAACGAGGCGGACCAGTAGGCAAAGTTCTCGTCCATCGATGGTTACCAAAATGTCATCAACAAAAGTAACAGGGTCTTTGTGAGAGAATTGTACACCGAGGTGTTTGCAAAAGCAGGAGAATATTACTGCTTAGATCATATAGATCACAAGAAAGGTTAAACCAAACAATGGAAAGGAAGATATGATTATCAGAATTAAACAGAACAATGGAAAGGAAAATGTGTTTAAATACATATTTCAGGGGTATCTCCTTCCCAAGGACAAACAGAACCTGATATCCGTGACAGGATATAATGTAGACAACCCTTTAGGAAAGGGGAGAGAAATTTCATGACATCACCCATACAACGGTGTTTGGATAATTGAGCAAGAAACATTTAGCATTGGCTTCAAATGTTCTTGTTGAAAATCGAGTATCACAGACATGCTTCGAGATAGCATTGACATGGTCACTGGGTAAAGATCAGACTTTGGATACACTAAGGATCCATCAGGATAAACTTATTAAACAAGGCATTCAATTTCCTTGTGGAAAAATGGTTAACCTTGTTAAAAAGGAAACTATAACACTAGGTCCTCCGGTCAGGTGTGCTAGGCATGACATCACCTTACCGGGTCATATAAAGATCAATGTTATAACTCTTGGAAATATGTTCCAACCATCATATCTGACTGAGATTTAGATCTGATTCGGTGTTAGGGTACCTCAGACTCAGGATGCCTGAGAAGAAAATGTGCAAAACAAATTGACGAGACGACATTGTAAGATTATCGGGAAATGCTCTATGGAAGCGAGTTCCGAAACAAGAGTTTGTCATTAAACCAAGGAGAGAATGAGGAGGTGGCTGATGGACCCAACGATAATTCATCGATATTACCAAAAAGATGGACTCCACGATTATGTGAACAAGGAGATAACATTTGTGAGATCAAATGGTGTAATGATGTATGCTTGAGGGAAACATACGCAATTAAACATTGGTTGGAAGGTGCACCCAAAATATGGCTTAGGTAGCACGATCAATGTTAGAATGGTGATCCAATAACCAATAGTTAAGAATGAACTATCAACCATTAACTTCAAAACAGTAGGGTTGCTAGAAGTTTGAATTCACACATCATAGTTAAATGGCTGGTATCCCGGTTAGAAACAACACGGGGACCAAGATATGAACGGAGATGGCGAGAAGTATTATGATATCAAGAATTCTTAAGAGGTGGTGAAATTCTCACAACCTTTTTGTCATAAAAGATGGTAATACTCCAAGGCTAAAGAAGAACAATGTTGGATAGCAAGGAACTCCAGGTATAACACAAAACACAATCAACTTTGTGTTGAGGGGAGGCAATAAAGGGGTCGATGATAACACAAATCATCGAGGGCAAGCATGGTATTTCTCATCAAGAATTCGATA